>NW_028323017.1:815000-817500 GCF_047325235.1 Durio zibethinus | reverse complement strand
CCGCACCAAGGGCCGGCTTGTGCCGATGGTGTTCGGGGCAACCGCCCGCACCAGGGCCCTGCGTGTGCCGATGGTGCTGGGGGCAACCGCCCGCACCAGGGCCCAGCGTGTGCCGATGGTGCTGGGGGCAAGCGCCCGCACCAGGGCCCAGCGTGTGCCGATGGTGCTGGGGGTAACCGCCCGGACCAGGGCCCAACGTGTGCCGATGGTGGTCGAGGGAACCGCCCGCACCAGGGCCCAGCGTGTGCCGATGGTGCTGGGGGCAAGCGCCCGCCCCAGGGCCCAGCGTGTGCCGATGGTGCTGGGGGCAAGCGCCCGCCCCAGGGCCCAGCGTGTGCCGATGGTTATCGGGGCAACCGGCCGCACCAGGGCCCAGGGTCTGCCGATGGTGCTCGAGGCAACCGCCCGCACCAAGGCTCAGCATGTGCCGATTGTGATCGAGGCAACAACCCACACCAGGGCCCAGCTTGTGCCGATGGCGGTCGAGGCAAGTGCCCGTACCGAAGGGCAGCCTATGCCGATGATGGTCGATGCATGTGCCATCACCATGCGCCATCATGTGCCATTGATGGTCGAGGCCTTGGCCGAAGTTCGATTTTGAGCCACGGTGCCCATGCTTGGCTCCAGCATGTGCTGGTGCCGCATTTTTTTCACTCGGGACAGCATCGCCGGAGCATCGCCGGAGTACCGCCGGAGAACCTGACCGGCGGCATTGGGGTTCCGGCGATTGGGAGGGGGGCCGGGGGGGTGTGCGCACATGATGTGCGATGGGTGCTGGTACTTGGCCTTGTGTTGGCCCCCTATCCCTCATCAAACCTCTGAGAATTCACACCCCCTTAAAGAGCATTTGAGATTTTACAGGTTTGCTACCAGTAGCCGTTAAAGTGTCTGAAATGGGGACACTTTTTTCAAACGGTCACAAAATCTTCTCTACTTCGAGTTTTTAGCTGAATTTTTTTGTGCATGCCAACAAAAATAGAAGGATCATGCCTACAAAATTTGGGGCCAAAAATCCTTATAAAAAAATTTTAAAAAATCCCGAACCGCAAAAAGTTTCGAAAATCATGAAAAATAGAAAACGAGTCATCTTCCAACGAAACTTCACGTGAAGGCTTAGGGGACCATTGTATGAATTTACAAGCCATAAAAATGGCATTGGCACGGCAGAAATTTGAAGATGTGCCTAAACCCACCAGGGCCCAGCGTGTGCCGATGGTGCTCGAGGCAACCGCCCGCACCAGGGCCCAGCGTGTGCCGATGGTGCTCGAGGCAAGCGCCCGCACCAGGGCCCAGCGTGTGCCGACGGTGGTCGAGGCAACCGCCCGCACCAGGGCCGATAGTGTGCCAATGGTGCTCGAGGCAACCTGTCGCACCAGGGCCCAGCGTGTGCCGATGGTGATCGAGGCAACCTGCCGCACCAGGGCCCAGCGTGTGCCGATGCTGGTCGAGGCAAGCGCCCGCACCAGCGCCCAGCGTGTGCCGATGGCGCTCGAGGCAACCGACCGCACCAGGGCCCAGCGTGTGCCGATGGTGCTCGAGGCAACCTGCCGCACCAGGGCCCAGCGTGTGCCGATGGCGCTCGAGGCAAGCTCCCGCACCAGGGCCCAGCGTGTGCCGATGGTGCTCGAGGCAACCTGCCGCACCAGGGCCCAGCGTGTGCGGATGGTGCTCGAGGCAAGCGCCCGCACCAGGGCCCAGCGTGTGCCGATGGTGGTCGAGGCAACCGCCCGCACCAGGGCCCAGCGTGTGCCGATGGTGGTCGAGGCAACCTGCCGCACCAGGGCCCAGCGTGTGCCGATGGTGCTCGAGGCAACCGACCGCACCAGGGCCGAGCGTGTGCCGATGGTGGTCGAGGCAAGCGCCCGCACCAGGGCCCAGCGTGTGCCGATGGTGGTCGAGGCAACCTGCCGCACCAGGGCCCAGCGTGTGCCGATGGTGCTCGAGGCAACCGACCGCACCAGGGCCGAGCGTGTGCCGATGGTGCTCGAGGCAAGCGCCCGCACCAGGGCCCAGCGTGTGCCGATGGTGGTCGAGGCAACCTGCCGCACCAGGGCCCAGCGTGTGCCGATGGTGGTCGAGGCAAGCGCCCGCACCGGGGCCCAGCGTGTGCCGATGGTGGTCGAGGCAACCGCCCGCACCGGGGCCCAGCGTGTGCCGATGGTGGTCGAGGCAACCGCCCGCACCAGGGCCCAGCGTGTGCCGATGGTGGTCGAGGCAACCTGCCGCACCAGGGCCCAGCGTGTGCCGATGGTGCTCGAGGCAACCGACCGCACCAGGGCAGAGCGTGTGCCGATGGTGGTCGAGGCAACCGCCCGCACCAGGGCCCAGCGTGTGCCGATGGTGGTCGAGGCTGCCGATGGTGGTCGAGGCAACCTGCCGCACCAGGGCCCAGCGTGTGCCGATGGTGGTCGAGGCAACCGACCGCACCAGGGCCGAGCGTGTGCCGATGGTGCTCGAGGCAAGCTGCCGCACCAGGGCCCAGCGTGTGCCGATGGTGGTC
>NW_028323017.1:802500-805000 GCF_047325235.1 Durio zibethinus | reverse complement strand
ACCAAGGCCGAGCGTGTGCCGGTGGTGGTCGAGGCAACCGCCCGCACCAGGGCCCAGCGTGTGCCGATGGTGGTCGAGGCAAGCGCCCGCACCAAGGCCGAGCGTGTGCCGATGGTGGTCGAGGCAAGCGCCCGCACCAGGGCCCAGCGTGTGCCGATGGTGGTCGAGGCAAGCGCCCTCACCAAGGCCGAGCGTGTGCCGATGGTGGTCGAGGCAACCGCCCGCACCAAGGGCCGGCGTGTGCCGATGGTGTTCGAGGCAACCGCCCGCACCAGGGCCCAGCGTGTGCCGATGGTGGTCGAGCCAGGAGCCCGCACCAAGGGCCGGCTTGTGCCGATGGTGTTCGGGGCAACCGCCCGCACCAGGGCCCTGCGTGTGCCGATGGTGCTGGGGGCAACCGCCCGCACCAGGGCCCAGCGTGTGCCGATGGTGCTGGGGGCAAGCGCCCGCACCAGGGCCCAGCGTGTGCCGATGGTGCTGGGGGTAACCGCCCGGACCAGGGCCCAACGTGTGCCGATGGTGGTCGAGGGAACCGCCCGCACCAGGGCCCAGCGTGTGCCGATGGTGCTGGGGGCAAGCGCCCGCCCCAGGGCCCAGCGTGTGCCGATGGTGCTGGGGGCAAGCGCCCGCCCCAGGGCCCAGCGTGTGCCGATGGTGCTGGGGGCAAGCGCCCGCCCCAGGGCCCAGCGTGTGCCGATGGTTATCGGGGCAACCGGCCGCACCAGGGCCCAGGGTCTGCCGATGGTGCTCGAGGCAACCGCCCGCACCAAGGCTCAGCATGTGCCGATTGTGATCGAGGCAACAACCCACACCAGGGCCCAGCTTGTGCCGATGGCGGTCGAGGCAAGTGCCCGTACCGAAGGGCAGCCTATGCCGATGATGGTCGATGCATGTGCCATCACCATGCGCCATCATGTGCCATTGATGGTCGAGGCCTTGGCCGAAGTTCGATTTTGAGCCACGGTGCCCATGCTTGGCTCCAGCATGTGCTGGTGCCGCATTTTTTTCACTCGGGACAGCATCGCCGGAGCATCGCCGGAGTACCGCCGGAGAACCTGACCGGCGGCATTGGGGTTCCGGCGATTGGGAGGGGGGCCGGGGGGGTGTGCGCACATGATGTGCGATGGGTGCTGGTACTTGGCCTTGTGTTGGCCCCCTATCCCTCATCAAACCTCTGAGAATTCACACCCCCTTAAAGAGCATTTGAGATTTTACAGGTTTGCTACCAGTAGCCGTTAAAGTGTCTGAAATGGGGACACTTTTTTCAAACGGTCACAAAATCTTCTCTACTTCGAGTTTTTAGCTGAATTTTTTTGTGCATGCCAACAAAAATAGAAGGATCATGCCTACAAAATTTGGGGCCAAAAATCCTTATAAAAAAATTTTAAAAAATCCCGAACCGCAAAAAGTTTCGAAAATCATGAAAAATAGAAAACGAGTCATCTTCCAACGAAACTTCACGTGAAGGCTTAGGGGACCATTGTATGAATTTACAAGCCATAAAAATGGCATTGGCACGGCAGAAATTTGAAGATGTGCCTAAACCCACCAGGGCCCAGCGTGTGCCGATGGTGCTCGAGGCAACCGCCCGCACCAGGGCCCAGCGTGTGCCGATGGTGCTCGAGGCAAGCGCCCGCACCAGGGCCCAGCGTGTGCCGACGGTGGTCGAGGCAACCGCCCGCACCAGGGCCGATAGTGTGCCAATGGTGCTCGAGGCAACCTGTCGCACCAGGGCCCAGCGTGTGCCGATGGTGATCGAGGCAACCTGCCGCACCAGGGCCCAGCGTGTGCCGATGCTGGTCGAGGCAAGCGCCCGCACCAGCGCCCAGCGTGTGCCGATGGCGCTCGAGGCAACCGACCGCACCAGGGCCCAGCGTGTGCCGATGGTGCTCGAGGCAACCTGCCGCACCAGGGCCCAGCGTGTGCCGATGGCGCTCGAGGCAAGCTCCCGCACCAGGGCCCAGCGTGTGCCGATGGTGCTCGAGGCAACCTGCCGCACCAGGGCCCAGCGTGTGCGGATGGTGCTCGAGGCAAGCGCCCGCACCAGGGCCCAGCGTGTGCCGATGGTGGTCGAGGCAACCGCCCGCACCAGGGCCCAGCGTGTGCCGATGGTGGTCGAGGCAACCTGCCGCACCAGGGCCCAGCGTGTGCCGATGGTGCTCGAGGCAACCGACCGCACCAGGGCCGAGCGTGTGCCGATGGTGGTCGAGGCAAGCGCCCGCACCAGGGCCCAGCGTGTGCCGATGGTGGTCGAGGCAACCTGCCGCACCAGGGCCCAGCGTGTGCCGATGGTGCTCGAGGCAACCGACCGCACCAGGGCCGAGCGTGTGCCGATGGTGCTCGAGGCAAGCGCCCGCACCAGGGCCCAGCGTGTGCCGATGGTGGTCGAGGCAACCTGCCGCACCAGGGCCCAGCGTGTGCCGATGGTGGTCGAGGCAAGCGCCCGCACCGGGGCCCAGCGTGTGCCGATGGTGGTCGAGGCAACCGCCCGCACCGGGGC
>NW_028323017.1:790000-792500 GCF_047325235.1 Durio zibethinus | reverse complement strand
AAGGGCCAGCGTGTGCCCATGGTGCTCGAGGCAACCGTCCGCACCAGGGCCCAGCGTGTGCCGATGGTGGTCGAGGCAACCGCCCGCACCAGGGCCCAGCGTGTGCCGATGGTGCTCGAGGCAACCGCCCGCACCAAGGGCCGGCTTGTGCCGATGGTGTTCGAGGCAACCGCCCGCACCAGGGCCCAGCGTGTGCCGATGGTGGTCGAGGCAACCGCCAGCACCAGGGCCCAGCGTGTGCCGATGGTGGTCGAGGCAACCGCCCGCACCAAGGCCGAGCGTGTGCCGATGGTGGTCGAGGCAAGCGCCCGCACCAGGGCCCAGCGTGTGCCGATGGTGGTCGAGGCAAGCGCCCTCACCAAGGCCGAGCGTGTGCCGGTGGTGGTCGAGGCAACCGCCCGCACCAGGGCCCAGCGTGTGCCGATGGTGGTCGAGGCAAGCGCCCGCACCAAGGCCGAGCGTGTGCCGATGGTGGTCGAGGCAAGCGCCCGCACCAGGGCCCAGCGTGTGCCGATGGTGGTCGAGGCAAGCGCCCTCACCAAGGCCGAGCGTGTGCCGATGGTGGTCGAGGCAACCGCCCGCACCAAGGGCCGGCGTGTGCCGATGGTGTTCGAGGCAACCGCCCGCACCAGGGCCCAGCGTGTGCCGATGGTGGTCGAGCCAGGAGCCCGCACCAAGGGCCGGCTTGTGCCGATGGTGTTCGGGGCAACCGCCCGCACCAGGGCCCTGCGTGTGCCGATGGTGCTGGGGGCAACCGCCCGCACCAGGGCCCAGCGTGTGCCGATGGTGCTGGGGGCAAGCGCCCGCACCGGGGCCCAGCGTGTGCCGATGGTGCTGGGGGTAACCGCCCGGACCAGGGCCCAACGTGTGCCGATGGTGGTCGAGGGAACCGCCCGCACCAGGGCCCAGCGTGTGCCGATGGTGCTGGGGGCAAGCGCCCGCCCCAGGGCCCAGCGTGTGCCGATGGTGCTGGGGGCAAGCGCCCGCCCCAGGGCCCAGCGTGTGCCGATGGTGCTGGGGGCAAGCGCCCGCCCCAGGGCCCAGCGTGTGCCGATGGTTATCGGGGCAACCGGCCGCACCAGGGCCCAGGGTCTGCCGATGGTGCTCGAGGCAACCGCCCGCACCAAGGCTCAGCATGTGCCGATTGTGATCGAGGCAACAACCCACACCAGGGCCCAGCTTGTGCCGATGGCGGTCGAGGCAAGTGCCCGTACCGAAGGGCAGCCTATGCCGATGATGGTCGATGCATGTGCCATCACCATGCGCCATCATGTGCCATTGATGGTCGAGGCCTTGGCCGAAGTTCGATTTTGAGCCACGGTGCCCATGCTTGGCTCCAGCATGTGCTGGTGCCGCATTTTTTTCACTCGGGACAGCATCGCCGGAGCATCGCCGGAGTACCGCCGGAGAACCTGACCGGCGGCATTGGGGTTCCGGCGATTGGGAGGGGGGCCGGGGGGGTGTGCGCACATGATGTGCGATGGGTGCTGGTACTTGGCCTTGTGTTGGCCCCCTATCCCTCATCAAACCTCTGAGAATTCACACCCCCTTAAAGAGCATTTGAGATTTTACAGGTTTGCTACCAGTAGCCGTTAAAGTGTCTGAAATGGGGACACTTTTTTCAAACGGTCACAAAATCTTCTCTACTTCGAGTTTTTAGCTGAATTTTTTTGTGCATGCCAACAAAAATAGAAGGATCATGCCTACAAAATTTGGGGCCAAAAATCCTTATAAAAAAATTTTAAAAAATCCCGAACCGCAAAAAGTTTCGAAAATCATGAAAAATAGAAAACGAGTCATCTTCCAACGAAACTTCACGTGAAGGCTTAGGGGACCATTGTATGAATTTACAAGCCATAAAAATGGCATTGGCACGGCAGAAATTTGAAGATGTGCCTAAACCCACCAGGGCCCAGCGTGTGCCGATGGTGCTCGAGGCAACCGCCCGCACCAGGGCCCAGCGTGTGCCGATGGTGCTCGAGGCAAGCGCCCGCACCAGGGCCCAGCGTGTGCCGACGGTGGTCGAGGCAACCGCCCGCACCAGGGCCGATAGTGTGCCAATGGTGCTCGAGGCAACCTGTCGCACCAGGGCCCAGCGTGTGCCGATGGTGATCGAGGCAACCTGCCGCACCAGGGCCCAGCGTGTGCCGATGCTGGTCGAGGCAAGCGCCCGCACCAGCGCCCAGCGTGTGCCGATGGCGCTCGAGGCAACCGACCGCACCAGGGCCCAGCGTGTGCCGATGGTGCTCGAGGCAACCTGCCGCACCAGGGCCCAGCGTGTGCCGATGGCGCTCGAGGCAAGCTCCCGCACCAGGGCCCAGCGTGTGCCGATGGTGCTCGAGGCAACCTGCCGCACCAGGGCCCAGCGTGTGCGGATGGTGCTCGAGGCAAGCGCCCGCACCAGGGCCCAGCGTGTGCCGATGGTGGTCGAGGCAACCGCCCGCACCAGGGCCCAGCGTGTGCCGATGGTGGTCGAGGCAACCTGCCGCACCAGGGCCCA
>NW_028323017.1:775000-780000 GCF_047325235.1 Durio zibethinus | reverse complement strand
CGCAATGGGAGGCCCATCGCGCACACCTACTCCCCCCGTGGGGGGGGGAGAGGGGGTGCCGGACCACCACCCCCTAAAGAGCATTAGAGATTTTACAGATATGCTACCAGTAGACGTTAAAATGTCTGAAACGGGGACACTTTTTCCAAACAAGCAAATCCCACACCGAGGGTGCGCAGGTGCCGATGGTGGTCGAGGCATGTGCCCGCAACAAGGGCCAACGTGAGCCGATGGTGGTCGAGGCAACCGCCCGCACCAGCTCGAGGCATGTGCCCACACCAAGGCCCGGCATGTATCGATGGTGTTCGACGTAGGGGCCATCTTCTGCTGATGGTGGTCGAGGCAAGAGCCCGCACCAAGGGCCAGCGTGTGCCCATGGTGCTCGAGGCAACCGTCCGCACCAGGGCCCAGCGTGTGCCGATGGTGGTCGAGGCAACCGCCCGCACCAGGGCCCAGCGTGTGCCGATGGTGCTCGAGGCAACCGCCCGCACCAAGGGCCGGCTTGTGCCGATGGTGTTCGAGGCAACCGCCCGCACCAGGGCCCAGCGTGTGCCGATGGTGGTCGAGGCAACCGCCAGCACCAGGGCCCAGCGTGTGCCGATGGTGGTCGAGGCAACCGCCCGCACCAAGGCCGAGCGTGTGCCGATGGTGGTCGAGGCAAGCGCCCGCACCAGGGCCCAGCGTGTGCCGATGGTGGTCGAGGCAAGCGCCCTCACCAAGGCCGAGCGTGTGCCGGTGGTGGTCGAGGCAACCGCCCGCACCAGGGCCCAGCGTGTGCCGATGGTGGTCGAGGCAAGCGCCCGCACCAAGGCCGAGCGTGTGCCGATGGTGGTCGAGGCAAGCGCCCGCACCAGGGCCCAGCGTGTGCCGATGGTGGTCGAGGCAAGCGCCCTCACCAAGGCCGAGCGTGTGCCGATGGTGGTCGAGGCAACCGCCCGCACCAAGGGCCGGCGTGTGCCGATGGTGTTCGAGGCAACCGCCCGCACCAGGGCCCAGCGTGTGCCGATGGTGGTCGAGCCAGGAGCCCGCACCAAGGGCCGGCTTGTGCCGATGGTGTTCGGGGCAACCGCCCGCACCAGGGCCCTGCGTGTGCCGATGGTGCTGGGGGCAACCGCCCGCACCAGGGCCCAGCGTGTGCCGATGGTGCTGGGGGCAAGCGCCCGCACCGGGGCCCAGCGTGTGCCGATGGTGCTGGGGGTAACCGCCCGGACCAGGGCCCAACGTGTGCCGATGGTGGTCGAGGGAACCGCCCGCACCAGGGCCCAGCGTGTGCCGATGGTGCTGGGGGCAAGCGCCCGCCCCAGGGCCCAGCGTGTGCCGATGGTGCTGGGGGCAAGCGCCCGCCCCAGGGCCCAGCGTGTGCCGATGGTGCTGGGGGCAAGCGCCCGCCCCAGGGCCCAGCGTGTGCCGATGGTTATCGGGGCAACCGGCCGCACCAGGGCCCAGGGTCTGCCGATGGTGCTCGAGGCAACCGCCCGCACCAAGGCTCAGCATGTGCCGATTGTGATCGAGGCAACAACCCACACCAGGGCCCAGCTTGTGCCGATGGCGGTCGAGGCAAGTGCCCGTACCGAAGGGCAGCCTATGCCGATGATGGTCGATGCATGTGCCATCACCATGCGCCATCATGTGCCATTGATGGTCGAGGCCTTGGCCGAAGTTCGATTTTGAGCCACGGTGCCCATGCTTGGCTCCAGCATGTGCTGGTGCCGCATTTTTTTCACTCGGGACAGCATCGCCGGAGCATCGCCGGAGTACCGCCGGAGAACCTGACCGGCGGCATTGGGGTTCCGGCGATTGGGAGGGGGGCCGGGGGGGTGTGCGCACATGATGTGCGATGGGTGCTGGTACTTGGCCTTGTGTTGGCCCCCTATCCCTCATCAAACCTCTGAGAATTCACACCCCCTTAAAGAGCATTTGAGATTTTACAGGTTTGCTACCAGTAGCCGTTAAAGTGTCTGAAATGGGGACACTTTTTTCAAACGGTCACAAAATCTTCTCTACTTCGAGTTTTTAGCTGAATTTTTTTGTGCATGCCAACAAAAATAGAAGGATCATGCCTACAAAATTTGGGGCCAAAAATCCTTATAAAAAAATTTTAAAAAATCCCGAACCGCAAAAAGTTTCGAAAATCATGAAAAATAGAAAACGAGTCATCTTCCAACGAAACTTCACGTGAAGGCTTAGGGGACCATTGTATGAATTTACAAGCCATAAAAATGGCATTGACACGGCAGAAATTTGAAGATGTGCCTAAACCCACCAGGGCCCAGCGTGTGCCGATGGTGCTCGAGGCAACCGCCCGCACCAGGGCCCAGCGTGTGCCGATGGTGCTCGAGGCAAGCGCCCGCACCAGGGCCCAGCGTGTGCCGACGGTGGTCGAGGCAACCGCCCGCACCAGGGCCGATAGTGTGCCAATGGTGCTCGAGGCAACCTGTCGCACCAGGGCCCAGCGTGTGCCGATGGTGATCGAGGCAACCTGCCGCACCAGGGCCCAGCGTGTGCCGATGCTGGTCGAGGCAAGCGCCCGCACCAGCGCCCAGCGTGTGCCGATGGCGCTCGAGGCAACCGACCGCACCAGGGCCCAGCGTGTGCCGATGGTGCTCGAGGCAACCTGCCGCACCAGGGCCCAGCGTGTGCCGATGGCGCTCGAGGCAAGCTCCCGCACCAGGGCCCAGCGTGTGCCGATGGTGCTCGAGGCAACCTGCCGCACCAGGGCCCAGCGTGTGCGGATGGTGCTCGAGGCAAGCGCCCGCACCAGGGCCCAGCGTGTGCCGATGGTGGTCGAGGCAACCGCCCGCACCAGGGCCCAGCGTGTGCCGATGGTGGTCGAGGCAACCTGCCGCACCAGGGCCCAGCGTGTGCCGATGGTGCTCGAGGCAACCGACCGCACCAGGGCCGAGCGTGTGCCGATGGTGGTCGAGGCAAGCGCCCGCACCAGGGCCCAGCGTGTGCCGATGGTGGTCGAGGCAACCTGCCGCACCAGGGCCCAGCGTGTGCCGATGGTGCTCGAGGCAACCGACCGCACCAGGGCCGAGCGTGTGCCGATGGTGCTCGAGGCAAGCGCCCGCACCAGGGCCCAGCGTGTGCCGATGGTGGTCGAGGCAACCTGCCGCACCAGGGCCCAGCGTGTGCCGATGGTGGTCGAGGCAAGCGCCCGCACCGGGGCCCAGCGTGTGCCGATGGTGGTCGAGGCAACCGCCCGCACCGGGGCCCAGCGTGTGCCGATGGTGGTCGAGGCAACCGCCCGCACCCGGGCCCAGCGTGTGCCGATGGTGGTCGAGGCAACCTGCCGCACCAGGGCCCAGCGTGTGCCGATGGTGCTCGAGGCAACCGACCGCACCAGGGCGGAGCGTGTGCCGATGGTGGTCGAGGCAACCGCCCGCACCAGGGCCCAGCGTGTGCCGATGGTGGTCGAGGCTGCCGATGGTGGTCGAGGCAACCTGCCGCACCAGGGCCCAGCGTGTGCCGATGGTGGTCGAGGCAACCGACCGCACCAGGGCCGAGCGTGTGCCGATGGTGCTCGAGGCAAGCTGCCGCACCAGGGCCCAGCGTGTGCCGATGGTGGTCGAGGCAACCGCCCGCACCAGGGCCCAGCGTGTGCCGATGGTGCTCGAGGCAACCTGCCGCACCAGGGCGGAGCGTGTGCCGATGGTGGTCGAGGCAAGCGCCCGCACCAGGGCCCAGCGTGTGCCGATGGTGGTCGAGGCAACCGACCGCACCAGGGCCCAGCGTGTGCCGATGGTGCTCGAGGCAACCTGCCGCACCAGGGCCCAGCGTGTGCCGATGGTGGTCGAGGCAAGCGCCCGCACCAGGGCCCAGCGTGTGCCGATGGTGGTCGAGGCAAGCGCCCGCACCAGGGCCCAGCGTGTGCCGATGGTGCTCGAGGCAACCGACCGCACCAGGGCCGAGCGTGTGCCGATGGTGGTCGAGGCAAGCGCCCGTACCAGGGCCCAGCGTGTGCCGATGGTGATCGAGGCAAGCGCCCGCACCAGGGCCCAGCGTGTGCCGATGGCAGTGCCCAGCGTGTGCCGATGGTGGTCGAGGCAAGCGCCCGCACCAGGGCCCAGCTTTTGCCGATGGTGATCGAGGCAACCGGCCGCTCGAGGGCGCAGCGTGTGCCGATGGTTATCGGGGCAACCGGCCGCACCAGGGCCCAGGGTCTGCCGATGGTGCTCGAGGCAACCGCCCGCACCAAGGCTCAGCATGTGCCGCTGGTGATCGAGGCAACAACCCACACCAGGGCCCAGCTTGTGCCGATGGCGGTCGAGGCAAGTGCCCGTACCGAAGGGCAGCCTATGCCGATGATGGTCGATGCATGTGCCATCACCATGCGTCATCATGTGCCATTGATGGTCGAGGCCTTGGCCGAAGTTCGATTTTGAGCCACGGTGCCCATGCTTGGCTCCAGCATGTGCTGGTGCCGCATTTTTTTCACTCGGGACAGCATCGCCGGAGCATCGCCGGAGTACCGCCGGAGAACCTGACCGGCGGCATTGGGGTTCCGGCGATTGGGAGGGGGGCCGGGGGGTGTGCGCACATGACGTGCGATGGGTGCTGGTACTTGGCCCTTGTGTTGGCCCCCTATCCCTCATCAAACCTCTGAGAACTCACACCCCCTTAAAGAGCGTTTGAGATTTTACAGGTTTGCTGCCAGTAGCCGTTAAAGTGTCTGAAATGGGGACACTTTTTTCAAACGGTCACGAAATCTTCTCCGGTTCGAGTTTTTAGCTGAATTTTTTTGTGCATGCCAACAAAAATAGAAGGATCACGTCCACAAAATTTGGGGCCAAAACTCCTTCTAAAAAAATTCTAAAAAATCCCGAACCGCAAAAAGTTTCGAAAATCGTGAAAAATAGAAAACGAGTCATCTTGCAACGAAACTTCACGTGAAGGCTTAGGGGACCATTGTATGAATTTACAAGCCATAAAAATGGCATTGGCACGACAGAAATTTGAAGATGTGCCTAAACCCACCTAGCACCCGATCGATCCCCGGC
>NW_028323017.1:762500-767500 GCF_047325235.1 Durio zibethinus | reverse complement strand
TCGGGCAGCATCGGCTGCGTGCACGGCCTCGTCGAGGCCAAGGCATTTTTGTGGCCGATGAGAAGGGACCGCGAGACCGTCAAATACCGAGAGACTTGGCCGGGCCAAGCCCGCAACCGCAGCTTCTGCTGGCACCACCCCAGGGAGCCGTTGCCCGATTCAGGGACTTGGTCTGGGGTCTAGGGCAGCATCCGCCGCGTGCACGGGCTGGAGCTCGGCTCCCTTTTTTTGCATGCAAGCCAACCGATCGAGGCCATGGGCGCCTGCCGGTCACCGGAGCAACCAGTCGCCGGACAAAAATCGCCGGAAGGCATGCACGCCCTGTATTTCGTTCGAGGGACGTTGGCCGGGGTGCACGCAATGGGAGGCCCATCGCGCACACCTACTCCCCCCGTGGGGGGGGGAGAGGGGGTGCCGGACCACCACCCCCTAAAGAGCATTAGAGATTTTACAGATATGCTACCAGTAGACGTTAAAATGTCTGAAACGGGGACACTTTTTCCAAACAAGCAAATCCCACACCGAGGGTGCGCAGGTGCCGATGGTGGTCGAGGCATGTGCCCGCAACAAGGGCCAACGTGAGCCGATGGTGGTCGAGGCAACCGCCCGCACCAGCTCGAGGCATGTGCCCACACCAAGGCCCGGCATGTATCGATGGTGTTCGACGTAGGGGCCATCTTCTGCTGATGGTGGTCGAGGCAAGAGCCCGCACCAAGGGCCAGCGTGTGCCCATGGTGCTCGAGGCAACCGTCCGCACCAGGGCCCAGCGTGTGCCGATGGTGGTCGAGGCAACCGCCCGCACCAGGGCCCAGCGTGTGCCGATGGTGCTCGAGGCAACCGCCCGCACCAAGGGCCGGCTTGTGCCGATGGTGTTCGAGGCAACCGCCCGCACCAGGGCCCAGCGTGTGCCGATGGTGGTCGAGGCAACCGCCAGCACCAGGGCCCAGCGTGTGCCGATGGTGGTCGAGGCAACCGCCCGCACCAAGGCCGAGCGTGTGCCGATGGTGGTCGAGGCAAGCGCCCGCACCAGGGCCCAGCGTGTGCCGATGGTGGTCGAGGCAAGCGCCCTCACCAAGGCCGAGCGTGTGCCGGTGGTGGTCGAGGCAACCGCCCGCACCAGGGCCCAGCGTGTGCCGATGGTGGTCGAGGCAAGCGCCCGCACCAAGGCCGAGCGTGTGCCGATGGTGGTCGAGGCAAGCGCCCGCACCAGGGCCCAGCGTGTGCCGATGGTGGTCGAGGCAAGCGCCCTCACCAAGGCCGAGCGTGTGCCGATGGTGGTCGAGGCAACCGCCCGCACCAAGGGCCGGCGTGTGCCGATGGTGTTCGAGGCAACCGCCCGCACCAGGGCCCAGCGTGTGCCGATGGTGGTCGAGCCAGGAGCCCGCACCAAGGGCCGGCTTGTGCCGATGGTGTTCGGGGCAACCGCCCGCACCAGGGCCCTGCGTGTGCCGATGGTGCTGGGGGCAACCGCCCGCACCAGGGCCCAGCGTGTGCCGATGGTGCTGGGGGCAAGCGCCCGCACCAGGGCCCAGCGTGTGCCGATGGTGCTGGGGGTAACCGCCCGGACCAGGGCCCAACGTGTGCCGATGGTGGTCGAGGGAACCGCCCGCACCAGGGCCCAGCGTGTGCCGATGGTGCTGGGGGCAAGCGCCCGCCCCAGGGCCCAGCGTGTGCCGATGGTGCTGGGGGCAAGCGCCCGCCCCAGGGCCCAGCGTGTGCCGATGGTTATCGGGGCAACCGGCCGCACCAGGGCCCAGGGTCTGCCGATGGTGCTCGAGGCAACCGCCCGCACCAAGGCTCAGCATGTGCCGATTGTGATCGAGGCAACAACCCACACCAGGGCCCAGCTTGTGCCGATGGCGGTCGAGGCAAGTGCCCGTACCGAAGGGCAGCCTATGCCGATGATGGTCGATGCATGTGCCATCACCATGCGCCATCATGTGCCATTGATGGTCGAGGCCTTGGCCGAAGTTCGATTTTGAGCCACGGTGCCCATGCTTGGCTCCAGCATGTGCTGGTGCCGCATTTTTTTCACTCGGGACAGCATCGCCGGAGCATCGCCGGAGTACCGCCGGAGAACCTGACCGGCGGCATTGGGGTTCCGGCGATTGGGAGGGGGGCCGGGGGGGTGTGCGCACATGATGTGCGATGGGTGCTGGTACTTGGCCTTGTGTTGGCCCCCTATCCCTCATCAAACCTCTGAGAATTCACACCCCCTTAAAGAGCATTTGAGATTTTACAGGTTTGCTACCAGTAGCCGTTAAAGTGTCTGAAATGGGGACACTTTTTTCAAACGGTCACAAAATCTTCTCTACTTCGAGTTTTTAGCTGAATTTTTTTGTGCATGCCAACAAAAATAGAAGGATCATGCCTACAAAATTTGGGGCCAAAAATCCTTATAAAAAAATTTTAAAAAATCCCGAACCGCAAAAAGTTTCGAAAATCATGAAAAATAGAAAACGAGTCATCTTCCAACGAAACTTCACGTGAAGGCTTAGGGGACCATTGTATGAATTTACAAGCCATAAAAATGGCATTGGCACGGCAGAAATTTGAAGATGTGCCTAAACCCACCAGGGCCCAGCGTGTGCCGATGGTGCTCGAGGCAACCGCCCGCACCAGGGCCCAGCGTGTGCCGATGGTGCTCGAGGCAAGCGCCCGCACCAGGGCCCAGCGTGTGCCGACGGTGGTCGAGGCAACCGCCCGCACCAGGGCCGATAGTGTGCCAATGGTGCTCGAGGCAACCTGTCGCACCAGGGCCCAGCGTGTGCCGATGGTGATCGAGGCAACCTGCCGCACCAGGGCCCAGCGTGTGCCGATGCTGGTCGAGGCAAGCGCCCGCACCAGCGCCCAGCGTGTGCCGATGGCGCTCGAGGCAACCGACCGCACCAGGGCCCAGCGTGTGCCGATGGTGCTCGAGGCAACCTGCCGCACCAGGGCCCAGCGTGTGCCGATGGCGCTCGAGGCAAGCTCCCGCACCAGGGCCCAGCGTGTGCCGATGGTGCTCGAGGCAACCTGCCGCACCAGGGCCCAGCGTGTGCGGATGGTGCTCGAGGCAAGCGCCCGCACCAGGGCCCAGCGTGTGCCGATGGTGGTCGAGGCAACCGCCCGCACCAGGGCCCAGCGTGTGCCGATGGTGGTCGAGGCAACCTGCCGCACCAGGGCCCAGCGTGTGCCGATGGTGCTCGAGGCAACCGACCGCACCAGGGCCGAGCGTGTGCCGATGGTGGTCGAGGCAAGCGCCCGCACCAGGGCCCAGCGTGTGCCGATGGTGGTCGAGGCAACCTGCCGCACCAGGGCCCAGCGTGTGCCGATGGTGCTCGAGGCAACCGACCGCACCAGGGCCGAGCGTGTGCCGATGGTGCTCGAGGCAAGCGCCCGCACCAGGGCCCAGCGTGTGCCGATGGTGGTCGAGGCAACCTGCCGCACCAGGGCCCAGCGTGTGCCGATGGTGGTCGAGGCAAGCGCCCGCACCGGGGCCCAGCGTGTGCCGATGGTGGTCGAGGCAACCGCCCGCACCGGGGCCCAGCGTGTGCCGATGGTGGTCGAGGCAACCGCCCGCACCAGGGCCCAGCGTGTGCCGATGGTGGTCGAGGCAACCTGCCGCACCAGGGCCCAGCGTGTGCCGATGGTGCTCGAGGCAACCGACCGCACCAGGGCAGAGCGTGTGCCGATGGTGGTCGAGGCAACCGCCCGCACCAGGGCCCAGCGTGTGCCGATGGTGGTCGAGGCTGCCGATGGTGGTCGAGGCAACCTGCCGCACCAGGGCCCAGCGTGTGCCGATGGTGGTCGAGGCAACCGACCGCACCAGGGCCGAGCGTGTGCCGATGGTGCTCGAGGCAAGCTGCCGCACCAGGGCCCAGCGTGTGCCGATGGTGGTCGAGGCAACCGCCCGCACCAGGGCCCAGCGTGTGCCGATGGTGCTCGAGGCAACCTGCCGCACCAGGGCGGAGCGTGTGCCGATGGTGGTCGAGGCAAGCGCCCGCACCAGGGCCCAGCGTGTGCCGATGGTGGTCGAGGCAACCGACCGCACCAGGGCCCAGCGTGTGCCGATGGTGCTCGAGGCAACCTGCCGCACCAGGGCCCAGCGTGTGCCGATGGTGGTCGAGGCAAGCGCCCGCACCAGGGCCCAGCGTGTGCCGATGGTGGTCGAGGCAAGCGCCCGCACCAGGGCCCAGCGTGTGCCGATGGTGCTCGAGGCAACCGACCGCACCAGGGCCGAGCGTGTGCCGATGGTGGTCGAGGCAAGCGCCCGTACCAGGGCCCAGCGTGTGCCGATGGTGATCGAGGCAAGCGCCCGCACCAGGGCCCAGCGTGTGCCGATGGCAGTGCCCAGCGTGTGCCGATGGTGGTCGAGGCAAGCGCCCGCACCAGGGCCCAGCTTTTGCCGATGGTGATCGAGGCAACCGGCCGCTCGAGGGCGCAGCGTGTGCCGATGGTTATCGGGGCAACCGGCCGCACCAGGGCCCAGGGTCTGCCGATGGTGCTCGAGGCAACCGCCCGCACCAAGGCTCAGCATGTGCCGCTGGTGATCGAGGCAACAACCCACACCAGGGCCCAGCTTGTGCCGATGGCGGTCGAGGCAAGTGCCCGTACCGAAGGGCAGCCTATGCCGATGATGGTCGATGCATGTGCCATCACCATGCGTCATCATGTGCCATTGATGGTCGAGGCCTTGGCCGAAGTTCGATTTTGAGCCACGGTGCCCATGCTTGGCTCCAGCATGTGCTGGTGCCGCATTTTTTTCACTCGGGACAGCATCGCCGGAGCATCGCCGGAGTACCGCCGGAGAACCTGACCGGCGGCATTGGGGTTCCGGCGATTGGGAGGGGGGCCGGGGGGGTGTGCGCACATGACGTGCGATGGGTGCTGGTACTTGGCCCTTGTGTTGGCCCCCTATCCCTCATCAAACCTCTGAGAACTCACACCCCCTTAAAGAGCGTTTGAGATTTTACAGGTTTGCTGCCAGTAGCCGTTAAAGTGTCTGAAATGGGGACACT
>NW_028323017.1:750000-752500 GCF_047325235.1 Durio zibethinus | reverse complement strand
TGCGATGGGTGCTGGTACTTGGCCTTGTGTTGGCCCCCTATCCCTCATCAAACCTCTGAGAATTCACACCCCCTTAAAGAGCATTTGAGATTTTACAGGTTTGCTACCAGTAGCCGTTAAAGTGTCTGAAATGGGGACACTTTTTTCAAACGGTCACAAAATCTTCTCTACTTCGAGTTTTTAGCTGAATTTTTTTGTGCATGCCAACAAAAATAGAAGGATCATGCCTACAAAATTTGGGGCCAAAAATCCTTATAAAAAAATTTTAAAAAATCCCGAACCGCAAAAAGTTTCGAAAATCATGAAAAATAGAAAACGAGTCATCTTCCAACGAAACTTCACGTGAAGGCTTAGGGGACCATTGTATGAATTTACAAGCCATAAAAATGGCATTGGCACGGCAGAAATTTGAAGATGTGCCTAAACCCACCAGGGCCCAGCGTGTGCCGATGGTGCTCGAGGCAACCGCCCGCACCAGGGCCCAGCGTGTGCCGATGGTGCTCGAGGCAAGCGCCCGCACCAGGGCCCAGCGTGTGCCGACGGTGGTCGAGGCAACCGCCCGCACCAGGGCCGATAGTGTGCCAATGGTGCTCGAGGCAACCTGTCGCACCAGGGCCCAGCGTGTGCCGATGGTGATCGAGGCAACCTGCCGCACCAGGGCCCAGCGTGTGCCGATGCTGGTCGAGGCAAGCGCCCGCACCAGCGCCCAGCGTGTGCCGATGGCGCTCGAGGCAACCGACCGCACCAGGGCCCAGCGTGTGCCGATGGTGCTCGAGGCAACCTGCCGCACCAGGGCCCAGCGTGTGCCGATGGCGCTCGAGGCAAGCTCCCGCACCAGGGCCCAGCGTGTGCCGATGGTGCTCGAGGCAACCTGCCGCACCAGGGCCCAGCGTGTGCGGATGGTGCTCGAGGCAAGCGCCCGCACCAGGGCCCAGCGTGTGCCGATGGTGGTCGAGGCAACCGCCCGCACCAGGGCCCAGCGTGTGCCGATGGTGGTCGAGGCAACCTGCCGCACCAGGGCCCAGCGTGTGCCGATGGTGCTCGAGGCAACCGACCGCACCAGGGCCGAGCGTGTGCCGATGGTGGTCGAGGCAAGCGCCCGCACCAGGGCCCAGCGTGTGCCGATGGTGGTCGAGGCAACCTGCCGCACCAGGGCCCAGCGTGTGCCGATGGTGCTCGAGGCAACCGACCGCACCAGGGCCCAGCGTGTGCCGATGGTGCTCGAGGCAAGCGCCCGCACCAGGGCCCAGCGTGTGCCGATGGTGGTCGAGGCAACCTGCCGCACCAGGGCCCAGCGTGTGCCGATGGTGGTCGAGGCAAGCGCCCGCACCGGGGCCCAGCGTGTGCCGATGGTGGTCGAGGCAACCGCCCGCACCGGGGCCCAGCGTGTGCCGATGGTGGTCGAGGCAACCGCCCGCACCAGGGCCCAGCGTGTGCCGATGGTGGTCGAGGCAACCTGCCGCACCAGGGCCCAGCGTGTGCCGATGGTGCTCGAGGCAACCGACCGCACCAGGGCGGAGCGTGTGCCGATGGTGGTCGAGGCAACCGCCCGCACCAGGGCCCAGCGTGTGCCGATGGTGGTCGAGGCTGCCGATGGTGGTCGAGGCAACCTGCCGCACCAGGGCCCAGCGTGTGCCGATGGTGGTCGAGGCAACCGACCGCACCAGGGCCGAGCGTGTGCCGATGGTGCTCGAGGCAAGCTGCCGCACCAGGGCCCAGCGTGTGCCGATGGTGGTCGAGGCAACCGCCCGCACCAGGGCCCAGCGTGTGCCGATGGTGCTCGAGGCAACCTGCCGCACCAGGGCGGAGCGTGTGCCGATGGTGGTCGAGGCAAGCGCCCGCACCAGGGCCCAGCGTGTGCCGATGGTGGTCGAGGCAACCGACCGCACCAGGGCCCAGCGTGTGCCGATGGTGCTCGAGGCAACCTGCCGCACCAGGGCCCAGCGTGTGCCGATGGTGGTCGAGGCAAGCGCCCGCACCAGGGCCCAGCGTGTGCCGATGGTGGTCGAGGCAAGCGCCCGCACCAGGGCCCAGCGTGTGCCGATGGTGCTCGAGGCAACCGACCGCACCAGGGCCGAGCGTGTGCCGATGGTGGTCGAGGCAAGCGCCCGTACCAGGGCCCAGCGTGTGCCGATGGTGATCGAGGCAAGCGCCCGCACCAGGGCCCAGCGTGTGCCGATGGCAGTGCCCAGCGTGTGCCGATGGTGGTCGAGGCAAGCGCCCGCACCAGGGCCCAGCTTTTGCCGATGGTGATCGAGGCAACCGGCCGCTCGAGGGCGCAGCGTGTGCCGATGGTTATCGGGGCAACCGGCCGCACCAGGGCCCAGGGTCTGCCGATGGTGCTCGAGGCAACCGCCCGCACCAAGGCTCAGCATGTGCCGCTGGTGATCGAGGCAACAACCCACACCAGGGCCCAGCTTGTGCCGATGGCGGTCGAGGCAAGTGCCCGTACCGAAGGGCAGCCTATGCCGATGATGGTCGATGCATGTGCCATCACCAT
>NW_028323017.1:737500-740000 GCF_047325235.1 Durio zibethinus | reverse complement strand
GCACCAAGGCTCAGCATGTGCCGATTGTGATCGAGGCAACAACCCACACCAGGGCCCAGCTTGTGCCGATGGCGGTCGAGGCAAGTGCCCGTACCGAAGGGCAGCCTATGCCGATGATGGTCGATGCATGTGCCATCACCATGCGCCATCATGTGCCATTGATGGTCGAGGCCTTGGCCGAAGTTCGATTTTGAGCCACGGTGCCCATGCTTGGCTCCAGCATGTGCTGGTGCCGCATTTTTTTCACTCGGGACAGCATCGCCGGAGCATCGCCGGAGTACCGCCGGAGAACCTGACCGGCGGCATTGGGGTTCCGGCGATTGGGAGGGGGGCCGGGGGGGTGTGCGCACATGATGTGCGATGGGTGCTGGTACTTGGCCTTGTGTTGGCCCCCTATCCCTCATCAAACCTCTGAGAATTCACACCCCCTTAAAGAGCATTTGAGATTTTACAGGTTTGCTACCAGTAGCCGTTAAAGTGTCTGAAATGGGGACACTTTTTTCAAACGGTCACAAAATCTTCTCTACTTCGAGTTTTTAGCTGAATTTTTTTGTGCATGCCAACAAAAATAGAAGGATCATGCCTACAAAATTTGGGGCCAAAAATCCTTATAAAAAAATTTTAAAAAATCCCGAACCGCAAAAAGTTTCGAAAATCATGAAAAATAGAAAACGAGTCATCTTCCAACGAAACTTCACGTGAAGGCTTAGGGGACCATTGTATGAATTTACAAGCCATAAAAATGGCATTGGCACGGCAGAAATTTGAAGATGTGCCTAAACCCACCAGGGCCCAGCGTGTGCCGATGGTGCTCGAGGCAACCGCCCGCACCAGGGCCCAGCGTGTGCCGATGGTGCTCGAGGCAAGCGCCCGCACCAGGGCCCAGCGTGTGCCGACGGTGGTCGAGGCAACCGCCCGCACCAGGGCCGATAGTGTGCCAATGGTGCTCGAGGCAACCTGTCGCACCAGGGCCCAGCGTGTGCCGATGGTGATCGAGGCAACCTGCCGCACCAGGGCCCAGCGTGTGCCGATGCTGGTCGAGGCAAGCGCCCGCACCAGCGCCCAGCGTGTGCCGATGGCGCTCGAGGCAACCGACCGCACCAGGGCCCAGCGTGTGCCGATGGTGCTCGAGGCAACCTGCCGCACCAGGGCCCAGCGTGTGCCGATGGCGCTCGAGGCAAGCTCCCGCACCAGGGCCCAGCGTGTGCCGATGGTGCTCGAGGCAACCTGCCGCACCAGGGCCCAGCGTGTGCGGATGGTGCTCGAGGCAAGCGCCCGCACCAGGGCCCAGCGTGTGCCGATGGTGGTCGAGGCAACCGCCCGCACCAGGGCCCAGCGTGTGCCGATGGTGGTCGAGGCAACCTGCCGCACCAGGGCCCAGCGTGTGCCGATGGTGCTCGAGGCAACCGACCGCACCAGGGCCGAGCGTGTGCCGATGGTGGTCGAGGCAAGCGCCCGCACCAGGGCCCAGCGTGTGCCGATGGTGGTCGAGGCAACCTGCCGCACCAGGGCCCAGCGTGTGCCGATGGTGCTCGAGGCAACCGACCGCACCAGGGCCGAGCGTGTGCCGATGGTGCTCGAGGCAAGCGCCCGCACCAGGGCCCAGCGTGTGCCGATGGTGGTCGAGGCAACCTGCCGCACCAGGGCCCAGCGTGTGCCGATGGTGGTCGAGGCAAGCGCCCGCACCGGGGCCCAGCGTGTGCCGATGGTGGTCGAGGCAACCGCCCGCACCGGGGCCCAGCGTGTGCCGATGGTGGTCGAGGCAACCGCCCGCACCAGGGCCCAGCGTGTGCCGATGGTGGTCGAGGCAACCTGCCGCACCAGGGCCCAGCGTGTGCCGATGGTGCTCGAGGCAACCGACCGCACCAGGGCGGAGCGTGTGCCGATGGTGGTCGAGGCAACCGCCCGCACCAGGGCCCAGCGTGTGCCGATGGTGGTCGAGGCTGCCGATGGTGGTCGAGGCAACCTGCCGCACCAGGGCCCAGCGTGTGCCGATGGTGGTCGAGGCAACCGACCGCACCAGGGCCGAGCGTGTGCCGATGGTGCTCGAGGCAAGCTGCCGCACCAGGGCCCAGCGTGTGCCGATGGTGGTCGAGGCAACCGCCCGCACCAGGGCCCAGCGTGTGCCGATGGTGCTCGAGGCAACCTGCCGCACCAGGGCGGAGCGTGTGCCGATGGTGGTCGAGGCAAGCGCCCGCACCAGGGCCCAGCGTGTGCCGATGGTGGTCGAGGCAACCGACCGCACCAGGGCCCAGCGTGTGCCGATGGTGCTCGAGGCAACCTGCCGCACCAGGGCCCAGCGTGTGCCGATGGTGGTCGAGGCAAGCGCCCGCACCAGGGCCCAGCGTGTGCCGATGGTGGTCGAGGCAAGCGCCCGCACCAGGGCCCAGCGTGTGCCGATGGTGCTCGAGGCAACCGACCGCACCAGGGCCGAGCGTGTGCCGATGGTGGTCGAGGCAAGCGCCCGTACCAGGGCCCAGCGTGTGCCGATGGTGATCGA
>NW_028323017.1:725000-727500 GCF_047325235.1 Durio zibethinus | reverse complement strand
CCAGGGCCCAGCGTGTGCCGATGGTGCTGGGGGCAAGCGCCCGCACCAGGGCCCAGCGTGTGCCGATGGTGCTGGGGGTAACCGCCCGGACCAGGGCCCAACGTGTGCCGATGGTGGTCGAGGGAACCGCCCGCACCAGGGCCCAGCGTGTGCCGATGGTGCTGGGGGCAAGCGCCCGCCCCAGGGCCCAGCGTGTGCCGATGGTGCTGGGGGCAAGCGCCCGCCCCAGGGCCCAGCGTGTGCCGATGGTGCTGGGGGCAAGCGCCCGCCCCAGGGCCCAGCGTGTGCCGATGGTTATCGGGGCAACCGGCCGCACCAGGGCCCAGGGTCTGCCGATGGTGCTCGAGGCAACCGCCCGCACCAAGGCTCAGCATGTGCCGATTGTGATCGAGGCAACAACCCACACCAGGGCCCAGCTTGTGCCGATGGCGGTCGAGGCAAGTGCCCGTACCGAAGGGCAGCCTATGCCGATGATGGTCGATGCATGTGCCATCACCATGCGCCATCATGTGCCATTGATGGTCGAGGCCTTGGCCGAAGTTCGATTTTGAGCCACGGTGCCCATGCTTGGCTCCAGCATGTGCTGGTGCCGCATTTTTTTCACTCGGGACAGCATCGCCGGAGCATCGCCGGAGTACCGCCGGAGAACCTGACCGGCGGCATTGGGGTTCCGGCGATTGGGAGGGGGGCCGGGGGGGTGTGCGCACATGATGTGCGATGGGTGCTGGTACTTGGCCTTGTGTTGGCCCCCTATCCCTCATCAAACCTCTGAGAATTCACACCCCCTTAAAGAGCATTTGAGATTTTACAGGTTTGCTACCAGTAGCCGTTAAAGTGTCTGAAATGGGGACACTTTTTTCAAACGGTCACAAAATCTTCTCTACTTCGAGTTTTTAGCTGAATTTTTTTGTGCATGCCAACAAAAATAGAAGGATCATGCCTACAAAATTTGGGGCCAAAAATCCTTATAAAAAAATTTTAAAAAATCCCGAACCGCAAAAAGTTTCGAAAATCATGAAAAATAGAAAACGAGTCATCTTCCAACGAAACTTCACGTGAAGGCTTAGGGGACCATTGTATGAATTTACAAGCCATAAAAATGGCATTGGCACGGCAGAAATTTGAAGATGTGCCTAAACCCACCAGGGCCCAGCGTGTGCCGATGGTGCTCGAGGCAACCGCCCGCACCAGGGCCCAGCGTGTGCCGATGGTGCTCGAGGCAAGCGCCCGCACCAGGGCCCAGCGTGTGCCGACGGTGGTCGAGGCAACCGCCCGCACCAGGGCCGATAGTGTGCCAATGGTGCTCGAGGCAACCTGTCGCACCAGGGCCCAGCGTGTGCCGATGGTGATCGAGGCAACCTGCCGCACCAGGGCCCAGCGTGTGCCGATGCTGGTCGAGGCAAGCGCCCGCACCAGCGCCCAGCGTGTGCCGATGGCGCTCGAGGCAACCGACCGCACCAGGGCCCAGCGTGTGCCGATGGTGCTCGAGGCAACCTGCCGCACCAGGGCCCAACGTGTGCCGATGGCGCTCGAGGCAAGCTCCCGCACCAGGGCCCAGCGTGTGCCGATGGTGCTCGAGGCAACCTGCCGCACCAGGGCCCAGCGTGTGCGGATGGTGCTCGAGGCAAGCGCCCGCACCAGGGCCCAGCGTGTGCCGATGGTGGTCGAGGCAACCGCCCGCACCAGGGCCCAGCGTGTGCCGATGGTGGTCGAGGCAACCTGCCGCACCAGGGCCCAGCGTGTGCCGATGGTGCTCGAGGCAACCGACCGCACCAGGGCCGAGCGTGTGCCGATGGTGGTCGAGGCAAGCGCCCGCACCAGGGCCCAGCGTGTGCCGATGGTGGTCGAGGCAACCTGCCGCACCAGGGCCCAGCGTGTGCCGATGGTGCTCGAGGCAACCGACCGCACCAGGGCCGAGCGTGTGCCGATGGTGCTCGAGGCAAGCGCCCGCACCAGGGCCCAGCGTGTGCCGATGGTGGTCGAGGCAACCTGCCGCACCAGGGCCCAGCGTGTGCCGATGGTGGTCGAGGCAAGCGCCCGCACCGGGGCCCAGCGTGTGCCGATGGTGGTCGAGGCAACCGCCCGCACCGGGGCCCAGCGTGTGCCGATGGTGGTCGAGGCAACCGCCCGCACCAGGGCCCAGCGTGTGCCGATGGTGGTCGAGGCAACCTGCCGCACCAGGGCCCAGCGTGTGCCGATGGTGCTCGAGGCAACCGACCGCACCAGGGCGGAGCGTGTGCCGATGGTGGTCGAGGCAACCGCCCGCACCAGGGCCCAGCGTGTGCCGATGGTGGTCGAGGCTGCCGATGGTGGTCGAGGCAACCTGCCGCACCAGGGCCCAGCGTGTGCCGATGGTGGTCGAGGCAACCGACCGCACCAGGGCCGAGCGTGTGCCGATGGTGCTCGAGGCAAGCTGCCGCACCAGGGCCCAGCGTGTGCCGATGGTGGTCGAGGCAACCGCCCGCACCAGGGCCCAGCGTGTGCCGATGGTGCTCGAGGC
>NW_028323017.1:712500-715000 GCF_047325235.1 Durio zibethinus | reverse complement strand
GGGCCCAGCGTGTGCCGATGGTGGTCGAGGCAAGCGCCCGCACCAAGGCCGAGCGTGTGCCGATGGTGGTCGAGGCAAGCGCCCGCACCAGGGCCCAGCGTGTGCCGATGGTGGTCGAGGCAAGCGCCCTCACCAAGGCCGAGCGTGTGCCGATGGTGGTCGAGGCAACCGCCCGCACCAAGGGCCGGCGTGTGCCGATGGTGTTCGAGGCAACCGCCCGCACCAGGGCCCAGCGTGTGCCGATGGTGGTCGAGCCAGGAGCCCGCACCAAGGGCCGGCTTGTGCCGATGGTGTTCGGGGCAACCGCCCGCACCAGGGCCCTGCGTGTGCCGATGGTGCTGGGGGCAACCGCCCGCACCAGGGCCCAGCGTGTGCCGATGGTGCTGGGGGCAAGCGCCCGCACCAGGGCCCAGCGTGTGCCGATGGTGCTGGGGGTAACCGCCCGGACCAGGGCCCAACGTGTGCCGATGGTGGTCGAGGGAACCGCCCGCACCAGGGCCCAGCGTGTGCCGATGGTGCTGGGGGCAAGCGCCCGCCCCAGGGCCCAGCGTGTGCCGATGGTGCTGGGGGCAAGCGCCCGCCCCAGGGCCCAGCGTGTGCCGATGGTGCTGGGGGCAAGCGCCCGCCCCAGGGCCCAGCGTGTGCCGATGGTTATCGGGGCAACCGGCCGCACCAGGGCCCAGGGTCTGCCGATGGTGCTCGAGGCAACCGCCCGCACCAAGGCTCAGCATGTGCCGATTGTGATCGAGGCAACAACCCACACCAGGGCCCAGCTTGTGCCGATGGCGGTCGAGGCAAGTGCCCGTACCGAAGGGCAGCCTATGCCGATGATGGTCGATGCATGTGCCATCACCATGCGCCATCATGTGCCATTGATGGTCGAGGCCTTGGCCGAAGTTCGATTTTGAGCCACGGTGCCCATGCTTGGCTCCAGCATGTGCTGGTGCCGCATTTTTTTCACTCGGGACAGCATCGCCGGAGCATCGCCGGAGTACCGCCGGAGAACCTGACCGGCGGCATTGGGGTTCCGGCGATTGGGAGGGGGGCCGGGGGGGTGTGCGCACATGATGTGCGATGGGTGCTGGTACTTGGCCTTGTGTTGGCCCCCTATCCCTCATCAAACCTCTGAGAATTCACACCCCCTTAAAGAGCATTTGAGATTTTACAGGTTTGCTACCAGTAGCCGTTAAAGTGTCTGAAATGGGGACACTTTTTTCAAACGGTCACAAAATCTTCTCTACTTCGAGTTTTTAGCTGAATTTTTTTGTGCATGCCAACAAAAATAGAAGGATCATGCCTACAAAATTTGGGGCCAAAAATCCTTATAAAAAAATTTTAAAAAATCCCGAACCGCAAAAAGTTTCGAAAATCATGAAAAATAGAAAACGAGTCATCTTCCAACGAAACTTCACGTGAAGGCTTAGGGGACCATTGTATGAATTTACAAGCCATAAAAATGGCATTGGCACGGCAGAAATTTGAAGATGTGCCTAAACCCACCAGGGCCCAGCGTGTGCCGATGGTGCTCGAGGCAACCGCCCGCACCAGGGCCCAGCGTGTGCCGATGGTGCTCGAGGCAAGCGCCCGCACCAGGGCCCAGCGTGTGCCGACGGTGGTCGAGGCAACCGCCCGCACCAGGGCCGATAGTGTGCCAATGGTGCTCGAGGCAACCTGTCGCACCAGGGCCCAGCGTGTGCCGATGGTGATCGAGGCAACCTGCCGCACCAGGGCCCAGCGTGTGCCGATGCTGGTCGAGGCAAGCGCCCGCACCAGCGCCCAGCGTGTGCCGATGGCGCTCGAGGCAACCGACCGCACCAGGGCCCAGCGTGTGCCGATGGTGCTCGAGGCAACCTGCCGCACCAGGGCCCAGCGTGTGCCGATGGCGCTCGAGGCAAGCTCCCGCACCAGGGCCCAGCGTGTGCCGATGGTGCTCGAGGCAACCTGCCGCACCAGGGCCCAGCGTGTGCGGATGGTGCTCGAGGCAAGCGCCCGCACCAGGGCCCAGCGTGTGCCGATGGTGGTCGAGGCAACCGCCCGCACCAGGGCCCAGCGTGTGCCGATGGTGGTCGAGGCAACCTGCCGCACCAGGGCCCAGCGTGTGCCGATGGTGCTCGAGGCAACCGACCGCACCAGGGCCGAGCGTGTGTCGATGGTGGTCGAGGCAAGCGCCCGCACCAGGGCCCAGCGTGTGCCGATGGTGGTCGAGGCAACCTGCCGCACCAGGGCCCAGCGTGTGCCGATGGTGCTCGAGGCAACCGACCGCACCAGGGCCGAGCGTGTGCCGATGGTGCTCGAGGCAAGCGCCCGCACCAGGGCCCAGCGTGTGCCGATGGTGGTCGAGGCAACCTGCCGCACCAGGGCCCAGCGTGTGCCGATGGTGCTCGAGGCAAGCGCCCGCACCGGGGCCCAGCGTGTGCCGATGGTGGTCGAGGCAACCGCCCGCACCGGGGCCCAGCGTGTGCCGATGGTGGTCGAGGCAACCGCCCGCACCGGGGCCCAG
>NW_028323017.1:700000-702500 GCF_047325235.1 Durio zibethinus | reverse complement strand
CAGCGTGTGCCGATGGTGGTCGAGGCAACCGCCCGCACCAGGGCCCAGCGTGTGCCGATGGTGCTCGAGGCAACCGCCCGCACCAAGGGCCGGCTTGTGCCGATGGTGTTCGAGGCAACCGCCCGCACCAGGGCCCAGCGTGTGCCGATGGTGGTCGAGGCAACCGCCAGCACCAGGGCCCAGCGTGTGCCGATGGTGGTCGAGGCAACCGCCCGCACCAAGGCCGAGCGTGTGCCGATGGTGGTCGAGGCAAGCGCCCGCACCAGGGCCCAGCGTGTGCCGATGGTGGTCGAGGCAAGCGCCCTCACCAAGGCCGAGCGTGTGCCGGTGGTGGTCGAGGCAACCGCCCGCACCAGGGCCCAGCGTGTGCCGATGGTGGTCGAGGCAAGCGCCCGCACCAAGGCCGAGCGTGTGCCGATGGTGGTCGAGGCAAGCGCCCGCACCAGGGCCCAGCGTGTGCCGATGGTGGTCGAGGCAAGCGCCCTCACCAAGGCCGAGCGTGTGCCGATGGTGGTCGAGGCAACCGCCCGCACCAAGGGCCGGCGTGTGCCGATGGTGTTCGAGGCAACCGCCCGCACCAGGGCCCAGCGTGTGCCGATGGTGGTCGAGCCAGGAGCCCGCACCAAGGGCCGGCTTGTGCCGATGGTGTTCGGGGCAACCGCCCGCACCAGGGCCCTGCGTGTGCCGATGGTGCTGGGGGCAACCGCCCGCACCAGGGCCCAGCGTGTGCCGATGGTGCTGGGGGCAAGCGCCCGCACCAGGGCCCAGCGTGTGCCGATGGTGCTGGGGGTAACCGCCCGGACCAGGGCCCAACGTGTGCCGATGGTGGTCGAGGGAACCGCCCGCACCAGGGCCCAGCGTGTGCCGATGGTGCTGGGGGCAAGCGCCCGCCCCAGGGCCCAGCGTGTGCCGATGGTGCTGGGGGCAAGCGCCCGCCCCAGGGCCCAGCGTGTGCCGATGGTGCTGGGGGCAAGCGCCCGCCCCAGGGCCCAGCGTGTGCCGATGGTTATCGGGGCAACCGGCCGCACCAGGGCCCAGGGTCTGCCGATGGTGCTCGAGGCAACCGCCCGCACCAAGGCTCAGCATGTGCCGATTGTGATCGAGGCAACAACCCACACCAGGGCCCAGCTTGTGCCGATGGCGGTCGAGGCAAGTGCCCGTACCGAAGGGCAGCCTATGCCGATGATGGTCGATGCATGTGCCATCACCATGCGCCATCATGTGCCATTGATGGTCGAGGCCTTGGCCGAAGTTCGATTTTGAGCCACGGTGCCCATGCTTGGCTCCAGCATGTGCTGGTGCCGCATTTTTTTCACTCGGGACAGCATCGCCGGAGCATCGCCGGAGTACCGCCGGAGAACCTGACCGGCGGCATTGGGGTTCCGGCGATTGGGAGGGGGGCCGGGGGGGTGTGCGCACATGATGTGCGATGGGTGCTGGTACTTGGCCTTGTGTTGGCCCCCTATCCCTCATCAAACCTCTGAGAATTCACACCCCCTTAAAGAGCATTTGAGATTTTACAGGTTTGCTACCAGTAGCCGTTAAAGTGTCTGAAATGGGGACACTTTTTTCAAACGGTCACAAAATCTTCTCTACTTCGAGTTTTTAGCTGAATTTTTTTGTGCATGCCAACAAAAATAGAAGGATCATGCCTACAAAATTTGGGGCCAAAAATCCTTATAAAAA
Organism: Durio zibethinus; assembly: GCF_047325235.1. Taxonomy (NCBI): domain Eukaryota; kingdom Viridiplantae; phylum Streptophyta; class Magnoliopsida; order Malvales; family Malvaceae; genus Durio; species Durio zibethinus. The sequence goes on along the minus strand of NW_028323017.1, from coordinate 700,814 downwards.
AATTTTAAAAAATCCCGAACCGCAAAAAGTTTCGAAAATCATGAAAAATAGAAAACGAGTCATCTTCCAACGAAACTTCACGTGAAGGCTTAGGGGACCATTGTATGAATTTACAAGCCATAAAAATGGCATTGGCACGGCAGAAATTTGAAGATGTGCCTAAACCCACCAGGGCCCAGCGTGTGCCGATGGTGCTCGAGGCAACCGCCCGCACCAGGGCCCAGCGTGTGCCGATGGTGCTCGAGGCAAGCGCCCGCACCAGGGCCCAGCGTGTGCCGACGGTGGTCGAGGCAACCGCCCGCACCAGGGCCGATAGTGTGCCAATGGTGCTCGAGGCAACCTGTCGCACCAGGGCCCAGCGTGTGCCGATGGTGATCGAGGCAACCTGCCGCACCAGGGCCCAGCGTGTGCCGATGCTGGTCGAGGCAAGCGCCCGCACCAGCGCCCAGCGTGTGCCGATGGCGCTCGAGGCAACCGACCGCACCAGGGCCCAGCGTGTGCCGATGGTGCTCGAGGCAACCTGCCGCACCAGGGCCCAGCGTGTGCCGATGGCGCTCGAGGCAAGCTCCCGCACCAGGGCCCAGCGTGTGCCGATGGTGCTCGAGGCAACCTGCCGCACCAGGGCCCAGCGTGTGCGGATGGTGCTCGAGGCAAGCGCCCGCACCAGGGCCCAGCGTGTGCCGATGGTGGTCGAGGCAACCGCCCGCACCAGGGCCCAGCGTGTGCCGATGGTGGTCGAGGCAACCTGCCGCACCAGGGCCCAGCGTGTGCCGATGGTGCTCGAGGCAACCGACCGCACCAGGGCCGAGCGTGT
>NW_028323017.1:685000-690000 GCF_047325235.1 Durio zibethinus | reverse complement strand
GGGGGTGCCGGACCACCACCCCCTAAAGAGCATTAGAGATTTTACAGATATGCTACCAGTAGACGTTAAAATGTCTGAAACGGGGACACTTTTTCCAAACAAGCAAATCCCACACCGAGGGTGCGCAGGTGCCGATGGTGGTCGAGGCATGTGCCCGCAACAAGGGCCAACGTGAGCCGATGGTGGTCGAGGCAACCGCCCGCACCAGCTCGAGGCATGTGCCCACACCAAGGCCCGGCATGTATCGATGGTGTTCGACGTAGGGGCCATCTTCTGCTGATGGTGGTCGAGGCAAGAGCCCGCACCAAGGGCCAGCGTGTGCCCATGGTGCTCGAGGCAACCGTCCGCACCAGGGCCCAGCGTGTGCCGATGGTGGTCGAGGCAACCGCCCGCACCAGGGCCCAGCGTGTGCCGATGGTGCTCGAGGCAACCGCCCGCACCAAGGGCCGGCTTGTGCCGATGGTGTTCGAGGCAACCGCCCGCACCAGGGCCCAGCGTGTGCCGATGGTGGTCGAGGCAACCGCCAGCACCAGGGCCCAGCGTGTGCCGATGGTGGTCGAGGCAACCGCCCGCACCAAGGCCGAGCGTGTGCCGATGGTGGTCGAGGCAAGCGCCCGCACCAGGGCCCAGCGTGTGCCGATGGTGGTCGAGGCAAGCGCCCTCACCAAGGCCGAGCGTGTGCCGGTGGTGGTCGAGGCAACCGCCCGCACCAGGGCCCAGCGTGTGCCGATGGTGGTCGAGGCAAGCGCCCGCACCAAGGCCGAGCGTGTGCCGATGGTGGTCGAGGCAAGCGCCCGCACCAGGGCCCAGCGTGTGCCGATGGTGGTCGAGGCAAGCGCCCTCACCAAGGCCGAGCGTGTGCCGATGGTGGTCGAGGCAACCGCCCGCACCAAGGGCCGGCGTGTGCCGATGGTGTTCGAGGCAACCGCCCGCACCAGGGCCCAGCGTGTGCCGATGGTGGTCGAGCCAGGAGCCCGCACCAAGGGCCGGCTTGTGCCGATGGTGTTCGGGGCAACCGCCCGCACCAGGGCCCTGCGTGTGCCGATGGTGCTGGGGGCAACCGCCCGCACCAGGGCCCAGCGTGTGCCGATGGTGCTGGGGGCAAGCGCCCGCACCAGGGCCCAGCGTGTGCCGATGGTGCTGGGGGTAACCGCCCGGACCAGGGCCCAACGTGTGCCGATGGTGGTCGAGGGAACCGCCCGCACCAGGGCCCAGCGTGTGCCGATGGTGCTGGGGGCAAGCGCCCGCCCCAGGGCCCAGCGTGTGCCGATGGTGCTGGGGGCAAGCGCCCGCCCCAGGGCCCAGCGTGTGCCGATGGTTATCGGGGCAACCGGCCGCACCAGGGCCCAGGGTCTGCCGATGGTGCTCGAGGCAACCGCCCGCACCAAGGCTCAGCATGTGCCGATTGTGATCGAGGCAACAACCCACACCAGGGCCCAGCTTGTGCCGATGGCGGTCGAGGCAAGTGCCCGTACCGAAGGGCAGCCTATGCCGATGATGGTCGATGCATGTGCCATCACCATGCGCCATCATGTGCCATTGATGGTCGAGGCCTTGGCCGAAGTTCGATTTTGAGCCACGGTGCCCATGCTTGGCTCCAGCATGTGCTGGTGCCGCATTTTTTTCACTCGGGACAGCATCGCCGGAGCATCGCCGGAGTACCGCCGGAGAACCTGACCGGCGGCATTGGGGTTCCGGCGATTGGGAGGGGGGCCGGGGGGGTGTGCGCACATGATGTGCGATGGGTGCTGGTACTTGGCCTTGTGTTGGCCCCCTATCCCTCATCAAACCTCTGAGAATTCACACCCCCTTAAAGAGCATTTGAGATTTTACAGGTTTGCTACCAGTAGCCGTTAAAGTGTCTGAAATGGGGACACTTTTTTCAAACGGTCACAAAATCTTCTCTACTTCGAGTTTTTAGCTGAATTTTTTTGTGCATGCCAACAAAAATAGAAGGATCATGCCTACAAAATTTGGGGCCAAAAATCCTTATAAAAAAATTTTAAAAAATCCCGAACCGCAAAAAGTTTCGAAAATCATGAAAAATAGAAAACGAGTCATCTTCCAACGAAACTTCACGTGAAGGCTTAGGGGACCATTGTATGAATTTACAAGCCATAAAAATGGCATTGGCACGGCAGAAATTTGAAGATGTGCCTAAACCCACCAGGGCCCAGCGTGTGCCGATGGTGCTCGAGGCAACCGCCCGCACCAGGGCCCAGCGTGTGCCGATGGTGCTCGAGGCAAGCGCCCGCACCAGGGCCCAGCGTGTGCCGACGGTGGTCGAGGCAACCGCCCGCACCAGGGCCGATAGTGTGCCAATGGTGCTCGAGGCAACCTGTCGCACCAGGGCCCAGCGTGTGCCGATGGTGATCGAGGCAACCTGCCGCACCAGGGCCCAGCGTGTGCCGATGCTGGTCGAGGCAAGCGCCCGCACCAGCGCCCAGCGTGTGCCGATGGCGCTCGAGGCAACCGACCGCACCAGGGCCCAGCGTGTGCCGATGGTGCTCGAGGCAACCTGCCGCACCAGGGCCCAGCGTGTGCCGATGGCGCTCGAGGCAAGCTCCCGCACCAGGGCCCAGCGTGTGCCGATGGTGCTCGAGGCAACCTGCCGCACCAGGGCCCAGCGTGTGCGGATGGTGCTCGAGGCAAGCGCCCGCACCAGGGCCCAGCGTGTGCCGATGGTGGTCGAGGCAACCGCCCGCACCAGGGCCCAGCGTGTGCCGATGGTGGTCGAGGCAACCTGCCGCACCAGGGCCCAGCGTGTGCCGATGGTGCTCGAGGCAACCGACCGCACCAGGGCCGAGCGTGTGCCGATGGTGGTCGAGGCAAGCGCCCGCACCAGGGCCCAGCGTGTGCCGATGGTGGTCGAGGCAACCTGCCGCACCAGGGCCCAGCGTGTGCCGATGGTGCTCGAGGCAACCGACCGCACCAGGGCCGAGCGTGTGCCGATGGTGCTCGAGGCAAGCGCCCGCACCAGGGCCCAGCGTGTGCCGATGGTGGTCGAGGCAACCTGCCGCACCAGGGCCCAGCGTGTGCCGATGGTGGTCGAGGCAAGCGCCCGCACCGGGGCCCAGCGTGTGCCGATGGTGGTCGAGGCAACCGCCCGCACCGGGGCCCAGCGTGTGCCGATGGTGGTCGAGGCAACCGCCCGCACCCGGGCCCAGCGTGTGCCGATGGTGGTCGAGGCAACCTGCCGCACCAGGGCCCAGCGTGTGCCGATGGTGCTCGAGGCAACCGACCGCACCAGGGCGGAGCGTGTGCCGATGGTGGTCGAGGCAACCGCCCGCACCAGGGCCCAGCGTGTGCCGATGGTGGTCGAGGCTGCCGATGGTGGTCGAGGCAACCTGCCGCACCAGGGCCCAGCGTGTGCCGATGGTGGTCGAGGCAACCGACCGCACCAGGGCCGAGCGTGTGCCGATGGTGCTCGAGGCAAGCTGCCGCACCAGGGCCCAGCGTGTGCCGATGGTGGTCGAGGCAACCGCCCGCACCAGGGCCCAGCGTGTGCCGATGGTGCTCGAGGCAACCTGCCGCACCAGGGCGGAGCGTGTGCCGATGGTGGTCGAGGCAAGCGCCCGCACCAGGGCCCAGCGTGTGCCGATGGTGGTCGAGGCAACCGACCGCACCAGGGCCCAGCGTGTGCCGATGGTGCTCGAGGCAACCTGCCGCACCAGGGCCCAGCGTGTGCCGATGGTGGTCGAGGCAAGCGCCCGCACCAGGGCCCAGCGTGTGCCGATGGTGGTCGAGGCAAGCGCCCGCACCAGGGCCCAGCGTGTGCCGATGGTGCTCGAGGCAACCGACCGCACCAGGGCCGAGCGTGTGCCGATGGTGGTCGAGGCAAGCGCCCGTACCAGGGCCCAGCGTGTGCCGATGGTGATCGAGGCAAGCGCCCGCACCAGGGCCCAGCGTGTGCCGATGGCAGTGCCCAGCGTGTGCCGATGGTGGTCGAGGCAAGCGCCCGCACCAGGGCCCAGCTTTTGCCGATGGTGATCGAGGCAACCGGCCGCTCGAGGGCGCAGCGTGTGCCGATGGTTATCGGGGCAACCGGCCGCACCAGGGCCCAGGGTCTGCCGATGGTGCTCGAGGCAACCGCCCGCACCAAGGCTCAGCATGTGCCGCTGGTGATCGAGGCAACAACCCACACCAGGGCCCAGCTTGTGCCGATGGCGGTCGAGGCAAGTGCCCGTACCGAAGGGCAGCCTATGCCGATGATGGTCGATGCATGTGCCATCACCATGCGTCATCATGTGCCATTGATGGTCGAGGCCTTGGCCGAAGTTCGATTTTGAGCCACGGTGCCCATGCTTGGCTCCAGCATGTGCTGGTGCCGCATTTTTTTCACTCGGGACAGCATCGCCGGAGCATCGCCGGAGTACCGCCGGAGAACCTGACCGGCGGCATTGGGGTTCCGGCGATTGGGAGGGGGGCCGGGGGGGTGTGCGCACATGACGTGCGATGGGTGCTGGTACTTGGCCCTTGTGTTGGCCCCCTATCCCTCATCAAACCTCTGAGAACTCACACCCCCTTAAAGAGCGTTTGAGATTTTACAGGTTTGCTGCCAGTAGCCGTTAAAGTGTCTGAAATGGGGACACTTTTTTCAAACGGTCACGAAATCTTCTCCGGTTCGAGTTTTTAGCTGAATTTTTTTGTGCATGCCAACAAAAATAGAAGGATCACGTCCACAAAATTTGGGGCCAAAACTCCTTCTAAAAAAATTCTAAAAAATCCCGAACCGCAAAAAGTTTCGAAAATCGTGAAAAATAGAAAACGAGTCATCTTCCAACGAAACTTCACGTGAAGGCTTAGGGGACCATTGTATGAATTTACAAGCCATAAAAATGGCATTGGCACGACAGAAATTTGAAGATGTGCCTAAACCCACCTAGCACCCGATCGATCCCCGGCTTGCGCATCCTGCCTCTCCGGCCGGCTGAGCGCCCGCACGCTCGTTCCGTGGGTTGACTTAGGCATACGGAGCTCATTCCATGTCTAAGCCCCAG
>NW_028323017.1:672500-677500 GCF_047325235.1 Durio zibethinus | reverse complement strand
TTGGCCGGGCCAAGCCCGCAACCGCAGCTTCTGCTGGCACCACCCCAGGGAGCCGTTGCCCGATTCAGGGACTTGGTCTGGGGTCTAGGGCAGCATCCGCCGCGTGCACGGGCTGGAGCTCGGCTCCCTTTTTTTGCATGCAAGCCAACCGATCGAGGCCATGGGCGCCTGCCGGTCACCGGAGCAACCAGTCGCCGGACAAAAATCGCCGGAAGGCATGCACGCCCTGTATTTCGTTCGAGGGACGTTGGCCGGGGTGCACGCAATGGGAGGCCCATCGCGCACACCTACTCCCCCCGTGGGGGGGGGAGAGGGGGTGCCGGACCACCACCCCCTAAAGAGCATTAGAGATTTTACAGATATGCTACCAGTAGACGTTAAAATGTCTGAAACGGGGACACTTTTTCCAAACAAGCAAATCCCACACCGAGGGTGCGCAGGTGCCGATGGTGGTCGAGGCATGTGCCCGCAACAAGGGCCAACGTGAGCCGATGGTGGTCGAGGCAACCGCCCGCACCAGCTCGAGGCATGTGCCCACACCAAGGCCCGGCATGTATCGATGGTGTTCGACGTAGGGGCCATCTTCTGCTGATGGTGGTCGAGGCAAGAGCCCGCACCAAGGGCCAGCGTGTGCCCATGGTGCTCGAGGCAACCGTCCGCACCAGGGCCCAGCGTGTGCCGATGGTGGTCGAGGCAACCGCCCGCACCAGGGCCCAGCGTGTGCCGATGGTGCTCGAGGCAACCGCCCGCACCAAGGGCCGGCTTGTGCCGATGGTGTTCGAGGCAACCGCCCGCACCAGGGCCCAGCGTGTGCCGATGGTGGTCGAGGCAACCGCCAGCACCAGGGCCCAGCGTGTGCCGATGGTGGTCGAGGCAACCGCCCGCACCAAGGCCGAGCGTGTGCCGATGGTGGTCGAGGCAAGCGCCCGCACCAGGGCCCAGCGTGTGCCGATGGTGGTCGAGGCAAGCGCCCTCACCAAGGCCGAGCGTGTGCCGGTGGTGGTCGAGGCAACCGCCCGCACCAGGGCCCAGCGTGTGCCGATGGTGGTCGAGGCAAGCGCCCGCACCAAGGCCGAGCGTGTGCCGATGGTGGTCGAGGCAAGCGCCCGCACCAGGGCCCAGCGTGTGCCGATGGTGGTCGAGGCAAGCGCCCTCACCAAGGCCGAGCGTGTGCCGATGGTGGTCGAGGCAACCGCCCGCACCAAGGGCCGGCGTGTGCCGATGGTGTTCGAGGCAACCGCCCGCACCAGGGCCCAGCGTGTGCCGATGGTGGTCGAGCCAGGAGCCCGCACCAAGGGCCGGCTTGTGCCGATGGTGTTCGGGGCAACCGCCCGCACCAGGGCCCTGCGTGTGCCGATGGTGCTGGGGGCAACCGCCCGCACCAGGGCCCAGCGTGTGCCGATGGTGCTGGGGGCAAGCGCCCGCACCAGGGCCCAGCGTGTGCCGATGGTGCTGGGGGTAACCGCCCGGACCAGGGCCCAACGTGTGCCGATGGTGGTCGAGGGAACCGCCCGCACCAGGGCCCAGCGTGTGCCGATGGTGCTGGGGGCAAGCGCCCGCCCCAGGGCCCAGCGTGTGCCGATGGTGCTGGGGGCAAGCGCCCGCCCCAGGGCCCAGCGTGTGCCGATGGTGCTGGGGGCAAGCGCCCGCCCCAGGGCCCAGCGTGTGCCGATGGTTATCGGGGCAACCGGCCGCACCAGGGCCCAGGGTCTGCCGATGGTGCTCGAGGCAACCGCCCGCACCAAGGCTCAGCATGTGCCGATTGTGATCGAGGCAACAACCCACACCAGGGCCCAGCTTGTGCCGATGGCGGTCGAGGCAAGTGCCCGTACCGAAGGGCAGCCTATGCCGATGATGGTCGATGCATGTGCCATCACCATGCGCCATCATGTGCCATTGATGGTCGAGGCCTTGGCCGAAGTTCGATTTTGAGCCACGGTGCCCATGCTTGGCTCCAGCATGTGCTGGTGCCGCATTTTTTTCACTCGGGACAGCATCGCCGGAGCATCGCCGGAGTACCGCCGGAGAACCTGACCGGCGGCATTGGGGTTCCGGCGATTGGGAGGGGGGCCGGGGGGGTGTGCGCACATGATGTGCGATGGGTGCTGGTACTTGGCCTTGTGTTGGCCCCCTATCCCTCATCAAACCTCTGAGAATTCACACCCCCTTAAAGAGCATTTGAGATTTTACAGGTTTGCTACCAGTAGCCGTTAAAGTGTCTGAAATGGGGACACTTTTTTCAAACGGTCACAAAATCTTCTCTACTTCGAGTTTTTAGCTGAATTTTTTTGTGCATGCCAACAAAAATAGAAGGATCATGCCTACAAAATTTGGGGCCAAAAATCCTTATAAAAAAATTTTAAAAAATCCCGAACCGCAAAAAGTTTCGAAAATCATGAAAAATAGAAAACGAGTCATCTTCCAACGAAACTTCACGTGAAGGCTTAGGGGACCATTGTATGAATTTACAAGCCATAAAAATGGCATTGGCACGGCAGAAATTTGAAGATGTGCCTAAACCCACCAGGGCCCAGCGTGTGCCGATGGTGCTCGAGGCAACCGCCCGCATCAGGGCCCAGCGTGTGCCGATGGTGCTCGAGGCAAGCGCCCGCACCAGGGCCCAGCGTGTGCCGACGGTGGTCGAGGCAACCGCCCGCACCAGGGCCGATAGTGTGCCAATGGTGCTCGAGGCAACCTGTCGCACCAGGGCCCAGCGTGTGCCGATGGTGATCGAGGCAACCTGCCGCACCAGGGCCCAGCGTGTGCCGATGCTGGTCGAGGCAAGCGCCCGCACCAGCGCCCAGCGTGTGCCGATGGCGCTCGAGGCAACCGACCGCACCAGGGCCCAGCGTGTGCCGATGGTGCTCGAGGCAACCTGCCGCACCAGGGCCCAGCGTGTGCCGATGGCGCTCGAGGCAAGCTCCCGCACCAGGGCCCAGCGTGTGCCGATGGTGCTCGAGGCAACCTGCCGCACCAGGGCCCAGCGTGTGCGGATGGTGCTCGAGGCAAGCGCCCGCACCAGGGCCCAGCGTGTGCCGATGGTGGTCGAGGCAACCGCCCGCACCAGGGCCCAGCGTGTGCCGATGGTGGTCGAGGCAACCTGCCGCACCAGGGCCCAGCGTGTGCCGATGGTGCTCGAGGCAACCGACCGCACCAGGGCCGAGCGTGTGCCGATGGTGGTCGAGGCAAGCGCCCGCACCAGGGCCCAGCGTGTGCCGATGGTGGTCGAGGCAACCTGCCGCACCAGGGCCCAGCGTGTGCCGATGGTGCTCGAGGCAACCGACCGCACCAGGGCCGAGCGTGTGCCGATGGTGCTCGAGGCAAGCGCCCGCACCAGGGCCCAGCGTGTGCCGATGGTGGTCGAGGCAACCTGCCGCACCAGGGCCCAGCGTGTGCCGATGGTGGTCGAGGCAAGCGCCCGCACCGGGGCCCAGCGTGTGCCGATGGTGGTCGAGGCAACCGCCCGCACCGGGGCCCAGCGTGTGCCGATGGTGGTCGAGGCAACCGCCCGCACCAGGGCCCAGCGTGTGCCGATGGTGGTCGAGGCAACCTGCCGCACCAGGGCCCAGCGTGTGCCGATGGTGCTCGAGGCAACCGACCGCACCAGGGCGGAGCGTGTGCCGATGGTGGTCGAGGCAACCGCCCGCACCAGGGCCCAGCGTGTGCCGATGGTGGTCGAGGCTGCCGATGGTGGTCGAGGCAACCTGCCGCACCAGGGCCCAGCGTGTGCCGATGGTGGTCGAGGCAACCGACCGCACCAGGGCCGAGCGTGTGCCGATGGTGCTCGAGGCAAGCTGCCGCACCAGGGCCCAGCGTGTGCCGATGGTGGTCGAGGCAACCGCCCGCACCAGGGCCCAGCGTGTGCCGATGGTGCTCGAGGCAACCTGCCGCACCAGGGCGGAGCGTGTGCCGATGGTGGTCGAGGCAAGCGCCCGCACCAGGGCCCAGCGTGTGCCGATGGTGGTCGAGGCAACCGACCGCACCAGGGCCCAGCGTGTGCCGATGTTGCTCGAGGCAACCTGCCGCACCAGGGCCCAGCGTGTGCCGATGGTGGTCGAGGCAAGCGCCCGCACCAGGGCCCAGCGTGTGCCGATGGTGGTCGAGGCAAGCGCCCGCACCAGGGCCCAGCGTGTGCCGATGGTGCTCGAGGCAACCGACCGCACCAGGGCCCAGCGTGTGCCGATGGTGGTCGAGGCAAGCGCCCGTACCAGGGCCCAGCGTGTGCCGATGGTGATCGAGGCAAGCGCCCGCACCAGGGCCCAGCGTGTGCCGATGGCAGTGCCCAGCGTGTGCCGATGGTGGTCGAGGCAAGCGCCCGCACCAGGGCCCAGCTTTTGCCGATGGTGATCGAGGCAACCGGCCGCTCGAGGGCGCAGCGTGTGCCGATGGTTATCGGGGCAACCGGCCGCACCAGGGCCCAGGGTCTGCCGATGGTGCTCGAGGCAACCGCCCGCACCAAGGCTCAGCATGTGCCGCTGGTGATCGAGGCAACGACCCACACCAGGGCCCAGCTTGTGCCGATGGCGGTCGAGGCAAGTGCCCGTACCGAAGGGCAGCCTATGCCGATGATGGTCGATGCATGTGCCATCACCATGCGTCATCATGTGCCATTGATGGTCGAGGCCTTGGCCGAAGTTCGATTTTGAGCCACGGTGCCCATGCTTGGCTCCAGCATGTGCTGGTGCCGCATTTTTTTCACTCGGGACAGCATCGCCGGAGCATCGCCGGAGTACCGCCGGAGAACCTGACCGGCGGCATTGGGGTTCCGGCGATTGGGAGGGGGGCCGGGGGGGTGTGCGCACATGACGTGCGATGGGTGCTGGTACTTGGCCCTTGTGTTGGCCCCCTATCCCTCATCAAACCTCTGAGAACTCACACCCCCTTAAAGAGCGTTTGAGATTTTACAGGTTTGCTGCCAGTAGCCGTTAAAGTGTCTGAAATGGGGACACTTTTTTCAAACGGTCACGAAATCTTCTCCGGTTCGAGTTTTTAGCTGAATT
>NW_028323017.1:660000-662500 GCF_047325235.1 Durio zibethinus | reverse complement strand
ACCTCTGAGAATTCACACCCCCTTAAAGAGCATTTGAGATTTTACAGGTTTGCTACCAGTAGCCGTTAAAGTGTCTGAAATGGGGACACTTTTTTCAAACGGTCACAAAATCTTCTCTACTTCGAGTTTTTAGCTGAATTTTTTTGTGCATGCCAACAAAAATAGAAGGATCATGCCTACAAAATTTGGGGCCAAAAATCCTTATAAAAAAATTTTAAAAAATCCCGAACCGCAAAAAGTTTCGAAAATCATGAAAAATAGAAAACGAGTCATCTTCCAACGAAACTTCACGTGAAGGCTTAGGGGACCATTGTATGAATTTACAAGCCATAAAAATGGCATTGGCACGGCAGAAATTTGAAGATGTGCCTAAACCCACCAGGGCCCAGCGTGTGCCGATGGTGCTCGAGGCAACCGCCCGCACCAGGGCCCAGCGTGTGCCGATGGTGCTCGAGGCAAGCGCCCGCACCAGGGCCCAGCGTGTGCCGACGGTGGTCGAGGCAACCGCCCGCACCAGGGCCGATAGTGTGCCAATGGTGCTCGAGGCAACCTGTCGCACCAGGGCCCAGCGTGTGCCGATGGTGATCGAGGCAACCTGCCGCACCAGGGCCCAGCGTGTGCCGATGCTGGTCGAGGCAAGCGCCCGCACCAGCGCCCAGCGTGTGCCGATGGCGCTCGAGGCAACCGACCGCACCAGGGCCCAGCGTGTGCCGATGGTGCTCGAGGCAACCTGCCGCACCAGGGCCCAGCGTGTGCCGATGGCGCTCGAGGCAAGCTCCCGCACCAGGGCCCAGCGTGTGCCGATGGTGCTCGAGGCAACCTGCCGCACCAGGGCCCAGCGTGTGCGGATGGTGCTCGAGGCAAGCGCCCGCACCAGGGCCCAGCGTGTGCCGATGGTGGTCGAGGCAACCGCCCGCACCAGGGCCCAGCGTGTGCCGATGGTGGTCGAGGCAACCTGCCGCACCAGGGCCCAGCGTGTGCCGATGGTGCTCGAGGCAACCGACCGCACCAGGGCCGAGCGTGTGCCGATGGTGGTCGAGGCAAGCGCCCGCACCAGGGCCCAGCGTGTGCCGATGGTGGTCGAGGCAACCTGCCGCACCAGGGCCCAGCGTGTGCCGATGGTGCTCGAGGCAACCGACCGCACCAGGGCCGAGCGTGTGCCGATGGTGCTCGAGGCAAGCGCCCGCACCAGGGCCCAGCGTGTGCCGATGGTGGTCGAGGCAACCTGCCGCACCAGGGCCCAGCGTGTGCCGATGGTGGTCGAGGCAAGCGCCCGCACCGGGGCCCAGCGTGTGCCGATGGTGGTCGAGGCAACCGCCCGCACCGGGGCCCAGCGTGTGCCGATGGTGGTCGAGGCAACCGCCCGCACCAGGGCCCAGCGTGTGCCGATGGTGGTCGAGGCAACCTGCCGCACCAGGGCCCAGCGTGTGCCGATGGTGCTCGAGGCAACCGACCGCACCAGGGCGGAGCGTGTGCCGATGGTGGTCGAGGCAACCGCCCGCACCAGGGCCCAGCGTGTGCCGATGGTGGTCGAGGCTGCCGATGGTGGTCGAGGCAACCTGCCGCACCAGGGCCCAGCGTGTGCCGATGGTGGTCGAGGCAACCGACCGCACCAGGGCCGAGCGTGTGCCGATGGTGCTCGAGGCAAGCTGCCGCACCAGGGCCCAGCGTGTGCCGATGGTGGTCGAGGCAACCGCCCGCACCAGGGCCCAGCGTTTGCCGATGGTGCTCGAGGCAACCTGCCGCACCAGGGCGGAGCGTGTGCCGATGGTGGTCGAGGCAAGCGCCCGCACCAGGGCCCAGCGTGTGCCGATGGTGGTCGAGGCAACCGACCGCACCAGGGCCCAGCGTGTGCCGATGGTGCTCGAGGCAACCTGCCGCACCAGGGCCCAGCGTGTGCCGATGGTGGTCGAGGCAAGCGCCCGCACCAGGGCCCAGCGTGTGCCGATGGTGGTCGAGGCAAGCGCCCGCACCAGGGCCCAGCGTGTGCCGATGGTGCTCGAGGCAACCGACCGCACCAGGGCCGAGCGTGTGCCGATGGTGGTCGAGGCAAGCGCCCGTACCAGGGCCCAGCGTGTGCCGATGGTGATCGAGGCAAGCGCCCGCACCAGGGCCCAGCGTGTGCCGATGGCAGTGCCCAGCGTGTGCCGATGGTGGTCGAGGCAAGCGCCCGCACCAGGGCCCAGCTTTTGCCGATGGTGATCGAGGCAACCGGCCGCTCGAGGGCGCAGCGTGTGCCGATGGTTATCGGGGCAACCGGCCGCACCAGGGCCCAGGGTCTGCCGATGGTGCTCGAGGCAACCGCCCGCACCAAGGCTCAGCATGTGCCGCTGGTGATCGAGGCAACAACCCACACCAGGGCCCAGCTTGTGCCGATGGCGGTCGAGGCAAGTGCCCGTACCGAAGGGCAGCCTATGCCGATGATGGTCGATGCATGTGCCATCACCATGCGTCATCATGTGCCATTGATGGTCGAGGCCTTGGCCGAAGTTCGATTTTG
>NW_028323017.1:647500-650000 GCF_047325235.1 Durio zibethinus | reverse complement strand
AGGGCCCAGCTTGTGCCGATGGCGGTCGAGGCAAGTGCCCGTACCGAAGGGCAGCCTATGCCGATGATGGTCGATGCATGTGCCATCACCATGCGCCATCATGTGCCATTGATGGTCGAGGCCTTGGCCGAAGTTCGATTTTGAGCCACGGTGCCCATGCTTGGCTCCAGCATGTGCTGGTGCCGCATTTTTTTCACTCGGGACAGCATCGCCGGAGCATCGCCGGAGTACCGCCGGAGAACCTGACCGGCGGCATTGGGGTTCCGGCGATTGGGAGGGGGGCCGGGGGGGTGTGCGCACATGATGTGCGATGGGTGCTGGTACTTGGCCTTGTGTTGGCCCCCTATCCCTCATCAAACCTCTGAGAATTCACACCCCCTTAAAGAGCATTTGAGATTTTACAGGTTTGCTACCAATAGCCGTTAAAGTGTCTGAAATGGGGACACTTTTTTCAAACGGTCACAAAATCTTCTCTACTTCGAGTTTTTAGCTGAATTTTTTTGTGCATGCCAACAAAAATAGAAGGATCATGCCTACAAAATTTGGGGCCAAAAATCCTTATAAAAAAATTTTAAAAAATCCCGAACCGCAAAAAGTTTCGAAAATCATGAAAAATAGAAAACGAGTCATCTTCCAACAAAACTTCACGTGAAGGCTTAGGGGACCATTGTATGAATTTACAAGCCATAAAAATGGCATTGGCACGGCAGAAATTTGAAGATGTGCCTAAACCCACCAGGGCCCAGCGTGTGCCGATGGTGCTCGAGGCAACCGCCCGCACCAGGGCCCAGCGTGTGCCGATGGTGCTCGAGGCAAGCGCCCGCACCAGGGCCCAGCGTGTGCCGACGGTGGTCGAGGCAACCGCCCGCACCAGGGCCGATAGTGTGCCAATGGTGCTCGAGGCAACCTGTCGCACCAGGGCCCAGCGTGTGCCGATGGTGATCGAGGCAACCTGCCGCACCAGGGCCCAGCGTGTGCCGATGCTGGTCGAGGCAAGCGCCCGCACCAGCGCCCAGCGTGTGCCGATGGCGCTCGAGGCAACCGACCGCACCAGGGCCCAGCGTGTGCCGATGGTGCTCGAGGCAACCTGCCGCACCAGGGCCCAGCGTGTGCCGATGGCGCTCGAGGCAAGCTCCCGCACCAGGGCCCAGCGTGTGCCGATGGTGCTCGAGGCAACCTGCCGCACCAGGGCCCAGCGTGTGCGGATGGTGCTCGAGGCAAGCGCCCGCACCAGGGCCCAGCGTGTGCCGATGGTGGTCGAGGCAACCGCCCGCACCAGGGCCCAGCGTGTGCCGATGGTGGTCGAGGCAACCTGCCGCACCAGGGCCCAGCGTGTGCCGATGGTGCTCGAGGCAACCGACCGCACCAGGGCCGAGCGTGTGCCGATGGTGGTCGAGGCAAGCGCCCGCACCAGGGCCCAGCGTGTGCCGATGGTGGTCGAGGCAACCTGCCGCACCAGGGCCCAGCGTGTGCCGATGGTGCTCGAGGCAACCGACCGCACCAGGGCCGAGCGTGTGCCGATGGTGCTCGAGGCAAGCGCCCGCACCAGGGCCCAGCGTGTGCCGATGGTGGTCGAGGCAACCTGCCGCACCAGGGCCCAGCGTGTGCCGATGGTGGTCGAGGCAAGCGCCCGCACCGGGGCCCAGCGTGTGCCGATGGTGGTCGAGGCAACCGCCCGCACCGGGGCCCAGCGTGTGCCGATGGTGGTCGAGGCAACCGCCCGCACCAGGGCCCAGCGTGTGCCGATGGTGGTCGAGGCAACCTGCCGCACCAGGGCCCAGCGTGTGCCGATGGTGCTCGAGGCAACCGACCGCACCAGGGCGGAGCGTGTGCCGATGGTGGTCGAGGCAACCGCCCGCACCAGGGCCCAGCGTGTGCCGATGGTGGTCGAGGCTGCCGATGGTGGTCGAGGCAACCTGCCGCACCAGGGCCCAGCGTGTGCCGATGGTGGTCGAGGCAACCGACCGCACCAGGGCCGAGCGTGTGCCGATGGTGCTCGAGGCAAGCTGCCGCACCAGGGCCCAGCGTGTGCCGATGGTGGTCGAGGCAACCGCCCGCACCAGGGCCCAGCGTGTGCCGATGGTGCTCGAGGCAACCTGCCGCACCAGGGCGGAGCGTGTGCCGATGGTGGTCGAGGCAAGCGCCCGCACCAGGGCCCAGCGTGTGCCGATGGTGGTCGAGGCAACCGACCGCACCAGGGCCCAGCGTGTGCCGATGGTGCTCGAGGCAACCTGCCGCACCAGGGCCCAGCGTGTGCCGATGGTGGTCGAGGCAAGCGCCCGCACCAGGGCCCAGCGTGTGCCGATGGTGGTCGAGGCAAGCGCCCGCACCAGGGCCCAGCGTGTGCCGATGGTGCTCGAGGCAACCGACCGCACCAGGGCCGAGCGTGTGCCGATGGTGGTCGAGGCAAGCGCCCGTACCAGGGCCCAGCGTGTGCCGATGGTGATCGAGGCAAGCGCCCGCACCAGGGCCCAGCGTGTGCCGATGGCAGTGCCCAGCG
>NW_028323017.1:635000-637500 GCF_047325235.1 Durio zibethinus | reverse complement strand
GCCCAGCGTGTGCCGATGGTGCTGGGGGTAACCGCCCGCACCAGGGCCCAACGTGTGCCGATGGTGGTCGAGGGAACCGCCCGCACCAGGGCCCAGCGTGTGCCGATGGTGCTGGGGGCAAGCGCCCGCCCCAGGGCCCAGCGTGTGCCGATGGTGCTGGGGGCAAGCGCCCGCCCCAGGGCCCAGCGTGTGCCGATGGTGCTGGGGGCAAGCGCCCGCCCCAGGGCCCAGCGTGTGCCGATGGTTATCGGGGCAACCGGCCGCACCAGGGCCCAGGGTCTGCCGATGGTGCTCGAGGCAACCGCCCGCACCAAGGCTCAGCATGTGCCGATTGTGATCGAGGCAACAACCCACACCAGGGCCCAGCTTGTGCCGATGGCGGTCGAGGCAAGTGCCCGTACCGAAGGGCAGCCTATGCCGATGATGGTCGATGCATGTGCCATCACCATGCGCCATCATGTGCCATTGATGGTCGAGGCCTTGGCCGAAGTTCGATTTTGAGCCACGGTGCCCATGCTTGGCTCCAGCATGTGCTGGTGCCGCATTTTTTTCACTCGGGACAGCATCGCCGGAGCATCGCCGGAGTACCGCCGGAGAACCTGACCGGCGGCATTGGGGTTCCGGCGATTGGGAGGGGGGCCGGGGGGGTGTGCGCACATGATGTGCGATGGGTGCTGGTACTTGGCCTTGTGTTGGCCCCCTATCCCTCATCAAACCTCTGAGAATTCACACCCCCTTAAAGAGCATTTGAGATTTTACAGGTTTGCTACCAGTAGCCGTTAAAGTGTCTGAAATGGGGACACTTTTTTCAAACGGTCACAAAATCTTCTCTACTTCGAGTTTTTAGCTGAATTTTTTTGTGCATGCCAACAAAAATAGAAGGATCATGCCTACAAAATTTGGGGCCAAAAATCCTTATAAAAAAATTTTAAAAAATCCCGAACCGCAAAAAGTTTCGAAAATCATGAAAAATAGAAAACGAGTCATCTTCCAACGAAACTTCACGTGAAGGCTTAGGGGACCATTGTATGAATTTACAAGCCATAAAAATGGCATTGGCACGGCAGAAATTTGAAGATGTGCCTAAACCCACCAGGGCCCAGCGTGTGCCGATGGTGCTCGAGGCAACCGCCCGCACCAGGGCCCAGCGTGTGCCGATGGTGCTCGAGGCAAGCGCCCGCACCAGGGCCCAGCGTGTGCCGACGGTGGTCGAGGCAACCGCCCGCACCAGGGCCGATAGTGTGCCAATGGTGCTCGAGGCAACCTGTCGCACCAGGGCCCAGCGTGTGCCGATGGTGATCGAGGCAACCTGCCGCACCAGGGCCCAGCGTGTGCCGATGCTGGTCGAGGCAAGCGCCCGCACCAGCGCCCAGCGTGTGCCGATGGCGCTCGAGGCAACCGACCGCACCAGGGCCCAGCGTGTGCCGATGGTGCTCGAGGCAACCTGCCGCACCAGGGCCCAGCGTGTGCCGATGGCGCTCGAGGCAAGCTCCCGCACCAGGGCCCAGCGTGTGCCGATGGTGCTCGAGGCAACCTGCCGCACCAGGGCCCAGCGTGTGCGGATGGTGCTCGAGGCAAGCGCCCGCACCAGGGCCCAGCGTGTGCCGATGGTGGTCGAGGCAACCGCCCGCACCAGGGCCCAGCGTGTGCCGATGGTGGTCGAGGCAACCTGCCGCACCAGGGCCCAGCGTGTGCCGATGGTGCTCGAGGCAACCGACCGCACCAGGGCCGAGCGTGTGCCGATGGTGGTCGAGGCAAGCGCCCGCACCAGGGCCCAGCGTGTGCCGATGGTGGTCGAGGCAACCTGCCGCACCAGGGCCCAGCGTGTGCCGATGGTGCTCGAGGCAACCGACCGCACCAGGGCCGAGCGTGTGCCGATGGTGCTCGAGGCAAGCGCCCGCACCAGGGCCCAGCGTGTGCCGATGGTGGTCGAGGCAACCTGCCGCACCAGGGCCCAGCGTGTGCCGATGGTGGTCGAGGCAAGCGCCCGCACCGGGGCCCAGCGTGTGCCGATGGTGGTCGAGGCAACCGCCCGCACCGGGGCCCAGCGTGTGCCGATGGTGGTCGAGGCAACCGCCCGCACCAGGGCCCAGCGTGTGCCGATGGTGGTCGAGGCAACCTGCCGCACCAGGGCCCAGCGTGTGCCGATGGTGCTCGAGGCAACCGACCGCACCAGGGCGGAGCGTGTGCCGATGGTGGTCGAGGCAACCGCCCGCACCAGGGCCCAGCGTGTGCCGATGGTGGTCGAGGCTGCCGATGGTGGTCGAGGCAACCTGCCGCACCAGGGCCCAGCGTGTGCCGATGGTGGTCGAGGCAACCGACCGCACCAGGGCCGAGCGTGTGCCGATGGTGCTCGAGGCAAGCTGCCGCACCAGGGCCCAGCGTGTGCCGATGGTGGTCGAGGCAACCGCCCGCACCAGGGCCCAGCGTGTGCCGATGGTGCTCGAGGCAACCTGCCGCACCAGGGCGGAGCGTGTGCCGATGGTGGTCGAGGCAAGCG
>NW_028323017.1:622500-625000 GCF_047325235.1 Durio zibethinus | reverse complement strand
GGCCGAGCGTGTGCCGATGGTGGTCGAGGCAAGCGCCCGCACCAGGGCCCAGCGTGTGCCGATGGTGGTCGAGGCAAGCGCCCTCACCAAGGCCGAGCGTGTGCCGATGGTGGTCGAGGCAACCGGCCGCACCAAGGGCCGGCGTGTGCCGATGGTGTTCGAGGCAACCGCCCGCACCAGGGCCCAGCGTGTGCCGATGGTGGTCGAGCCAGGAGCCCGCACCAAGGGCCGGCTTGTGCCGATGGTGTTCGGGGCAACCGCCCGCACCAGGGCCCTGCGTGTGCCGATGGTGCTGGGGGCAACCGCCCGCACCAGGGCCCAGCGTGTGCCGATGGTGCTGGGGGCAACCGCCCGCACCAGGGCCCAGCGTGTGCCGATGGTGCTGGGGGTAACCGCCCGGACCAGGGCCCAACGTGTGCCGATGGTGGTCGAGGGAACCGCCCGCACCAGGGCCCAGCGTGTGCCGATGGTGCTGGGGGCAAGCGCCCGCCCCAGGGCCCAGCGTGTGCCGATGGTTATCGGGGCAACCGGCCGCACCAGGGCCCAGGGTCTGCCGATGGTGCTCGAGGCAACCGCCCGCACCAAGGCTCAGCATGTGCCGATTGTGATCGAGGCAACAACCCACACCAGGGCCCAGCTTGTGCCGATAGCGGTCGAGGCAAGTGCCCGTACCGAAGGGCAGCCTATGCCGATGATGGTCGAGGCATGTGCCATCACCATGCGCCATCATGTGCCATTGATGGTCGAGGCCTTGGCCGAAGTTCGATTTTGAGCCACGGTGCCCATGCTTGGCTCCAGCATGTGCTGGTGCCGCATTTTTTTCACTCGGGACAGCATCGCCGGAGCATCGCCGGAGCATCGCCGGAGCATCGCCGGAGTACCGCCGGAGAACCTGACCGGCGGCATTGGGGTTCCGGCGATTGGGAGGGGGGCCGGGGGGGTGTGCGCACATGATGTGCGATGGGTGCTGGTACTTGGCCTTGTGTTGGCCCCCTATCCCTCATCAAACCTCTGAGAATTCACACCCCCTTAAAGAGCATTTGAGATTTTACAGGTTTGCTACCAGTAGCCGTTAAAGTGTCTGAAATGGGGACACTTTTTTCAAACGGTCACAAAATCTTCTCTACTTCGAGTTTTTAGCTGAATTTTTTTGTGCATGCCAACAAAAATAGAAGGATCAGGCCTACAAAATTTGGGGCCAAAAATCCTTATAAAAAAATTTTAAAAAATCCCGAACCGCAAAAAGTTTCGAAAATCATGAAAAATAGAAAACGAGTCATCTTCCAACGAAACTTCACGTGAAGGCTTAGGGGACCATTGTATGAATTTACAAGCCATAAAAATGGCATTGGCACGGCAGAAATTTGAAGATGTGCCTAAACCCACCAGGGCCCAGCGTGTGCCGATGGTGCTCGAGGCAACCGCCCGCACCAGGGCCCAGCGTGTGCCGATGGTGCTCGAGGCAACCGCCCGCACCAGGGCCCAGCGTGTGCCGACGGTGGTCGAGGCAACCGCCCGCACCAGGGCCGATAGTGTGCCGACGGTGGTCGAGGCAACCTGTCGCACCAGGGCCCAGCGTGTGCCGATGGTGATCGAGGCAACCTGCCGCACCAGGGCCCAGCGTGTGCCGATGCTGGTCGAGGCAAGCGCCCGCACCAGCGCCCAGCGTGTGCCGATGGTGCTCGAGGCAACCGACCGCACCAGGGCCCAGCGTGTGCCGATGGTGCTCGAGGCAACCTGCCGCACCAGGGCCCAGCGTGTGCCGATGGCGCTCGAGGCAAGCTCCCGCACCAGGGCCCAGCGTGTGCCGATGGTGCTCGAGGCAACCTGCCGCACCAGGGCCCAGCGTGTGCCGATGGTGGTCGAGGCAACCTGCCGCACCAGGGCCCAGCGTGTGCGGATGGTGCTCGAGGCAAGCGCCCGCACCAGGGCCCAGCGTGTGCCGATGGTGGTCGAGGCAACCGCCCGCACCAGGGCCCAGCGTGTGCCGATGGTGGTCGAGGCAACCTGCCGCACCAGGGCCCAGCGTGTGCCGATGGTGCTCGAGGCAACCGACCGCACCAGGGCCGAGCGTGTGCCGATGGTGGTCGAGGCAAGCGCCCGCACCAGGGCCCAGCGTGTGCCGATGGTGGTCGAGGCTGCCGATGATGGTCGAGGCAACCTGCCGCACCAGGGCCCAGCGTGTGCCGATGGTGCTCGAGGCAACCGACCGCACCAGGGCCGAGCGTGTGCCGATGGTGCTCGAGGCAAGCGCCCGCACCAGGGCCCAGCGTGTGCCGATGGTGGTCGAGGCAACCTGCCGCACCAGGGCCCAGCGTGTGCCGATGGTGCTCGAGGCAACCGACCGCACCAGGGCCGAGCGTGTGCCGATGGTGCTCGAGGCAAGCGCCCGCACCAGGGCCCAGCGTGTGCCGATGGTGGTCGAGGCAAGCGCCCGCACCAGGGCCGAGCGTGTGCCGATGGTGGTCGAGGCAACCTGCCGCACCAGGGCCCAGCGTGT
>NW_028323017.1:607500-612500 GCF_047325235.1 Durio zibethinus | reverse complement strand
CTAAAGAGCATTAGAGATTTTACAGATATGCTACCAGTAGACGTTAAAATGTCTGAAACGGGGACACTTTTTCCAAACAAGCAAATCCCACACCGAGGGTGCGCAGGTGCCGATGGTGGTCGAGGCATGTGCCCGCAACAAGGGCCAACGTGAGCCGATGGTGGTCGAGGCAACCGCCCGCACCAGCTCGAGGCATGTGCCCACACCAAGGCCCGGCATGTATCGATGGTGTTCGACGTAGGGGCCATCTTCTGCTGATGGTGGTCGAGGCAAGAGCCCGCACCAAGGGCCAGCGTGTGCCCATGGTGCTCGAGGCAACCGTCCGCACCAGGGCCCAGCGTGTGCCGATGGTGGTCGAGGCAACCGCCCGCACCAGGGCCCAGCGTGTGCCGATGGTGCTCGAGGCAACCGCCCGCACCAAGGGCCGGCTTGTGCCGATGGTGTTCGAGGCAACCGCCCGCACCAGGGCCCAGCGTGTGCCGATGGTGGTCGAGGCAACCGCCAGCACCAGGGCCCAGCGTGTGCCGATGGTGGTCGAGGCAACCGCCCGCACCAAGGCCGAGCGTGTGCCGATGGTGGTCGAGGAAAGCGCCCGCACCAGGGCCCAGCGTGTGCCGATGGTGGTCGAGGCAAGCGCCCTCACCAAGGCCGAGCGTGTGCCGATGGTGGTCGAGGCAACCGCCCGCACCAGGGCCCAGCGTGTGCCGATGGTGGTCGAGGCAAGCGCCCGCACCAAGGCCGAGCGTGTGCCGATGGTGGTCGAGGCAAGCGCCCGCACCAGGGCCCAGCGTGTGCCGATGGTGGTCGAGGCAAGCGCCCTCACCAAGGCCGAGCGTGTGCCGATGGTGGTCGAGGCAACCGGCCGCACCAAGGGCCGGCGTGTGCCGATGGTGTTCGAGGCAACCGCCCGCACCAGGGCCCAGCGTGTGCCGATGGTGGTCGAGCCAGGAGCCCGCACCAAGGGTCGGCTTGTGCCGATGGTGTTCGGGGCAACCGCCCGCACCAGGGCCCTGCGTGTGCCGATGGTGCTGGGGGCAACCGCCCGCACCAGGGCCCAGCGTGTGCCGATGGTGCTGGGGGCAAGCGCCCGCACCAGGGCCCAGCGTGTGCCGATGGTGGTCGAGGCAAGCGCCCGCACCAGTGCCCAGCGTGTGCCGATGGTGGTCGAGGCAAGCGCCCGCACCAGGGCCCAGCGTGTGCCGATGGTGCTGGGGGCAAGCGCCCGCCCCAGGGCCCAGCGTGTGTCGATGGTTATCGGGGCAACCGGCCGCACCAGGGCCCAGGGTCTGCCGATGGTGCTCGAGGCAACCGCCCGCACCAAGGCTCAGCATGTGCCGATTGTGATCGAGGCAACAACCCACACCAGGGCCCAGCTTGTGCCGATGGCGGTCGAGGCAAGTGCCCGTACCGAAGGGCAGCCTATGCCGATGATGGTCGATGCATGTGCCATCACCATGCGTCATCATGTGCCATTGATGGTCGAGGCCTTGGCCGAAGTTCGATTTTGAGCCACGGTGCCCATGCTTGGCTCCAGCATGTGCTGGTGCCGCATTTTTTTCACTCGGGACAGCATCGCCGGAGCATCGCCGGAGCATCGCCGGAGTACCGCCGGAGAACCTGACCGGCGGCATTGGGGTTCCGGCGATTGGGAGGGGGGCCGGGGGGGTGTGCGCACATGATGTGCGATGGGTGCTGGTACTTGGCCTTGTGTTGGCCCCCTATCCCTCATCAAACCTCTGAGAATTCACACCCCCTTAAAGAGCATTTGAGATTTTACAGGTTTGCTACCAGTAGCCGTTAAAGTGTCTGAAATGGGGACACTTTTTTCAAACGGTCACAAAATCTTCTCTACTTCGAGTTTTTAGCTGAATTTTTTTGTGCATGCCAACAAAAATAGAAGGATCATGCCTACAAAATTTGGGGCCAAAAATCCTTATAAAAAAATTTTAAAAAATCCCGAACCGCAAAAAGTTTCGAAAATCATGAAAAATAGAAAACGAGTCATCTTCCAACGAAACTTCACGTGAAGGCTTAGGGGACCATTGTATGAATTTACAAGCCATAAAAATGGCATTGGCACGGCAGAAATTTGAAGATGTGCCTAAACCCACTAGGGCCCAGCGTGTGCCGATGGTGCTCGAGGCAAGCGCCCGCACCAGGGCCCAGCGTGTGCCGACGGTGGTCGAGGCAACCGCCCGCACCAGGGCCGATAGTGTGCCGATGGTGCTCGAGGCAACCTGTCGCACCAGGGCCCAGCGTGTGCCGATGGTGATCGAGGCAACCTGCCGCACCAGGGCCCAGCGTGTGCCGATGGCGCTCGAGGCAAGCTCCCGCACCAGGGCCCAGCGTGTGCCGATGGTGCTCGAGGCAACCTGCCGCACCAGGGCCCAGCGTGTGCCGATGGTGCTCGAGGCAACCTGCCGCACCAGGGCCCAGCGTGTGCGGATGGTGCTCGAGGCAAGCGCCCGCACCAGGGCCCAGCGTGTGCCGATGGTGGTCGAGGCAACCGCCCGCACCAGGGCCCAGCGTGTGCCGATGGTGGTCGAGGCAACCTGCCGCACCAGGGCCCAGCGTGTGCCGATGGTGCTCGAGGCAACCTGCCGCACCAGGGCCCAGCGTGTGCCGATGGTGCTCGAGGCAACCAACCGCACCAGGGCCCAGCGTGTGCCGATGGTGGTCGAGGCAACCGCCCGCACCAGGGCCCAGCGTGTGCCGATGGTGGTCGAGGCTGCCGATGATGGTCGAGGCAACCTGCCGCACCAGGGCCCAGCGTGTGCCGATGGTGCTCGAGGCAACCGACCGCACCAGGGCCGAGCGTGTGCCGATGGTGCTCGAGGCAAGCGCCCGCACCAGGGCCCAGCGTGTGCCGATGGTGGTCGAGGCAACCTGCCGCACCAGGGCCCAGCGTGTGCCGATGGTGGTCGAGGCAAGCGCCCGCACCAGGGCCCAGCGTGTGCCGATGGTGGTCGAGGCAACCTGCCGCACCAGGGCCCAGCGTGTGCCGATGGTGCTCGAGGCAACCGACCGCACCAGGGCGGAGCGTGTGCCGATGGTGGTCGAGGCAAGCGCCCGGACCAGGGCCCAGCGTGTGCCGATGGTGGTCGAGGCAAGCGCCCGCACCAGGGCCCAGCGTGTGCCGATGGTGGTCGAGGCAACCTGCCGCACCAGGGCCCAGCGTGTGCCGATGGTGCTCGAGGCAACCGACCGCACCAGGGCCGAGCGTGTGCCGATGGTGCTCGAGGCAAGCTGCCGCACCAGGGCCCAGCGTGTGCCGATGGTGGTCGAGGCAACCGCCCGCACCAGGGCCCAGCGTGTGCCGATGGTGATCGAGGCAACCGACCGCACCAGGGCCCAGCGTGTGCCGATGGTGCTCGAGGCAACCTGCCGCACCAGGGCCCAGCGTGTGCCGATGGTGCTCGAGGCAACCTGCCGCACCAGGGCCCAGCGTGTGCCGATGGTGGTCGAGGCAAGCGCCCGCACCAGGGCCCAGCGTGTGCCGATGGTGGTCGAGGCAACCGACCGCACCAGGGCCCAGCGTGTGCCGATGGTGCTCGAGGCAACCTGCCGCACCAGGGCCCAGCGTGTGCCGATGGTGGTCGAGGCAAGCGCCCGCACCAGGGCCCAGCGTGTGCCGATGGTGGTCGAGGCAACCGACCGCACCAGGGCCGAGCGTGTGCCGATGGTGGTCGAGGCAAGCGCCCGCACCAGGGCCCAGCGTGTGCCGATGGTGGTCGAGGCAACCTGTCGCACCAGGGCCCAGCGTGTGCCGATGGTGGTCGAGGCAAGCGCCCGCACCAGGGCCCAACGTGTGCCGATGGTGCTGGGGGCAACCGCCCGCACCAGGGCCCAGCGTGTGCCGATGGTGATCGAGGCAGGCGCCCGCACCAGGGCCCAGCGTGTGCCGATGGTGGTCGAGGCAAGCGCCCGCACCAGTGCCCAGCGTGTGCCGATGGTGGTCGAGGCAAGCGCCCGCACCAGGGCCCAGCTTTTGCCGATGGTGATCGAGGCAACCGGCCGCTCCAGGGCCCAGCGTGTGCCGATGGTTATCGGGGCGACCGGCCGCACCAGGGCCCAGGGTCTGCCGATGGTGCTCGAGGCAACCGCCCGCACCAAGGCTCAGCATGTGCCGCTGGTGATCGAGGCAACAACCCACACCAGGGCCCAGCTTGTGCCGATGGCGGTCGAGGCAGGTGCCCGTACCGAAGGGCAGCCTATGCCGATGATGGTCGATGCATGTGCCATCACCATGCGTCATCATGTGCCATTGATGGTCGAGGCCTTGGCCGGAGTTCGATTTTGAGCCACGGTGCCCATGCTTGGCTCCAGCATGTGCTGGTGCCGCATTTTTTTCACTCGGGACAGCATCGCCGGAGCATCGCCGGAGTACCGCCGGAGAACCTGACCGGCGGCATTGGGGTTCCGGCGATTGGGAGGGGTGCCGGGGGGGTGTGCGCACATGACGTGCGATGGGTGCTGGTACTTGGCCCTTGTGTTGGCCCCCTATCCCTCATCAAACCTCTGAGAACTCACACCCCCTTAAAGAGCGTTTGAGATTTTACAGGTTTGCTGCCAGTAGCCGTTAAAGTGTCTGAAATGGGGACACTTTTTTCAAACGGTCACGAAATCTTCTCCGGTTCGAGTTTTTAGCTGAATTTTTTTGTGCATGCCAACAAAAATAGAAGGATCACGTCCACAAAATTTGGGGCCAGAACTCCTTCTGAAAAAATTCTAAAAAATCCCGAACCGCAAAAAGTTTCGAAAATCGTGAAAAATAGAAAACGAGTCATCTTGCAACGAAACTTCACGTGAAGGCTTAGGGGACCATTGTATGAATTTACAAGCCATAAAAATGGCATTGGCACGGCAGAAATTTGAAGATGTGCCTAAACCCACCTAGCACCCGATCGATCCCCGGCTTGCGCATCCTGCCTCTCCGGCCGGCTGAGCGCCCGCACGCTCGTTCCGTGGGTTGACTTAGGCATACGGAGCTCATTCCATGT
>NW_028323017.1:595000-600000 GCF_047325235.1 Durio zibethinus | reverse complement strand
AAATACCGAGAGACTTGGCCGGGCCAAGCCCGCAACCGCAGCTTCTGCTTGCACCACCCCAGGGAGCCGTTGCCCGATTCAGGGACTTGGTCTGGGGTCTAGGGCAGCATCCGCCGCGTGCACGGGCTGGAGCTCGGCTCCCTTTTTTTGCATGCAAGCCAACCGATCGAGGCCATGGGCGCCTGCCGGTCACCGGAGCAACCAGTCGCCGGACAAAAATCGCCGGAAGGCATGCACGCCCTGTATTTCGTTCGAGGGACGTTGGCCGGGGTGCACGCAATGGGAGGCCCATCGCGCACACCTACTCCCCCCGTGGGGGGGGGGAGAGGGGGTGCCGGACCACCACCCCCTAAAGAGCATTAGAGATTTTACAGATATGCTACCAGTAGACGTTAAAATGTCTGAAACGGGGACACTTTTTCCAAACAAGCAAATCCCACACCGAGGGTGCGCAGGTGCCGATGGTGGTCGAGGCATGTGCCCGCAACAAGGGCCAACGTGAGCCGATGGTGGTCGAGGCAACCGCCCGCACCAGCTCGAGGCATGTGCCCACACCAAGGCCCGGCATGTATCGATGGTGTTCGACGTAGGGGCCATCTTCTGCTGATGGTGGTCGAGGCAAGAGCCCGCACCAAGGGCCAGCGTGTGCCCATGGTGCTCGAGGCAACCGTCCGCACCAGGGCCCAGCGTGTGCCGATGGTGGTCGAGGCAACCGCCCGCACCAGGGCCCAGCGTGTGCCGATGGTGCTCGAGGCAACCGCCCGCACCAAGGGCCGGCTTGTGCCGATGGTGTTCGAGGCAACCGCCCGCACCAGGGCCCAGCGTGTGCCGATGGTGGTCGAGGCAACCGCCAGCACCAGGGCCCAGCGTGTGCCGATGGTGGTCGAGGCAACCGCCCGCACCAAGGCCGAGCGTGTGCCGATGGTGGTCGAGGCAAGCGCCCGCACCAGGGCCCAACGTGTGCCGATGGTGGTCGAGGCAAGCGCCCTCACCAAGGCCGAGCGTGTGCCGATGGTGGTCGAGGCAACCGCCCGCACCAGGGCCCAGCGTGTGCCGATGGTTGTCGAGGCAAGCGCCCTCAACAAGGCCGAGCGTGTGCCGATGGTGGTCGAGGCAAGCGCCCGCACCAGGGCCCAGCGTGTGCCGATGGTGGTCGAGGCAAGCGCCCTCACCAAGGCCGAGCGTGTGCCGATGGTGGTCGAGGCAACCGGCCGCACCAAGGGCCGGCGTGTGCCGATGGTGTTCGAGGCAACCGCCCGCACCAGGGCCCAGCGTGTGCCGATGGTGGTCGAGCCAGGAGCCCGCACCAAGGGCCGGCTTGTGCCGATGGTGTTCGGGGCAACCGCCCGCACCAGGGCCCTGCGTGTGCCGATGGTGCTGGGGGCAACCGCCCGCACCAGGGCCCAGCGTGTGCCGATGGTGCTGGGGGCAAGCGCCCGCACCAGGGCCCAGCGTGTGCCGATGGTGGTCGAGGCAAGCGCCCGCACCAGTGCCCAGCGTGTGCCGATGGTGGTCGAGGCAAGCGCCCGCACCAGGGCCCAGCGTGTGCCGATGGTGCTGGGGGCAAGCGCCCGCCCCAGGGCCCAGCGTGTGTCGATGGTTATCGGGGCAACCGGCCGCACCAGGGCCCAGGGTCTGCCGATGGTGCTCGAGGCAACCGCCCGCACCAAGGCTCAGCATGTGCCGATTGTGATCGAGGCAACAACCCACACCAGGGCCCAGCTTGTGCCGATGGCGGTCGAGGCAAGTGCCCGTACCGAAGGGCAGCCTATGCCGATGATGGTCGATGCATGTGCCATCACCATGCGTCATCATGTGCCATTGATGGTCGAGGCCTTGGCCGAAGTTCGATTTTGAGCCACGGTGCCCATGCTTGGCTCCAGCATGTGCTGGTGCCGCATTTTTTTCACTCGGGACAGCATCGCCGGAGCATCGCCGGAGTACCGCCGGAGAACCTGACCGGCGGCATTGGGGTTCCGGCGATTGGGAGGGGGGCCGGGGGGGTGTGCGCACATGATGTGCGATGGGTGCTGGTACTTGGCCTTGTGTTGGCCCCCTATCCCTCATCAAACCTCTGAGAATTCACACCCCCTTAAAGAGCATTTGAGATTTTACAGGTTTGCTACCAGTAGCCGTTAAAGTGTCTGAAATGGGGACACTTTTTTCAAACGGTCACAAAATCTTCTCTACTTCGAGTTTTTAGCTGAATTTTTTTGTGCATGCCAACAAAAATAGAAGGATCATGCCTACAAAATTTGGGGCCAAAAATCCTTATAAAAAAATTTTAAAAAATCCCGAACCGCAAAAAGTTTCGAAAATCATGAAAAATAGAAAACGAGTCATCTTCCAACGAAACTTCACGTGAAGGCTTAGGGGACCATTGTATGAATTTACAAGCCATAAAAATGGCATTGGCACGGCAGAAATTTGAAGATGTGCCTAAACCCACCAGGGCCCAGCGTGTGCCGATGGTGCTCGAGGCAACCGCCCGCACCGGGGCCCAGCGTGTGCCGATGGTGCTCGAGGCAAGCGCCCGCACCAGGGCCCAGCGTGTGCCGACGGTGGTCGAGGCAACCGCCCGCACCAGGGCCGATAGTGTGCCGATGGTGCTCGAGGCAACCTGTCGCACCAGGGCCCAGCGTGTGCCGATGGTGATCGAGGCAACCTGCCGCACCAGGGCCCAGCGTGTGCCGATGGCGCTCGAGGCAAGCTCCCGCACCAGGGCCCAGCGTGTGCCGATGGTGCTCGAGGCAACCTGCCGCACCAGGGCCCAGCGTGTGCCGATGGTGCTCGAGGCAACCTGCCGCACCAGGGCCCAGCGTGTGCGGATGGTGCTCGAGGCAAGCGCCCGCACCAGGGCCCAGCGTGTGCCGATGGTGGTCGAGGCAACCGCCCGCACCAGGGCCCAGCGTGTGCCGATGGTGGTCGAGGCAACCTGCCGCACCAGGGCCCAGCGTGTGCCGATGGTGCTCGAGGCAACCTGCCGCACCAGGGCCCAGCGTGTGCCGATGGTGCTCGAGGCAACCAACCGCACCAGGGCCCAGCGTGTGCCGATGGTGGTCGAGGCAACCGCCCGCACCAGGGCCCAGCGTGTGCCGATGGTGGTCGAGGCTGCCGATGATGGTCGAGGCAACCTGCCGCACCAGGGCCCAGCGTGTGCCGATGGTGCTCGAGGCAACCGACCGCACCAGGGCCGAGCGTGTGCCGATGGTGCTCGAGGCAAGCGCCCGCACCAGGGCCCAGCGTGTGCCGATGGTGGTCGAGGCAACCTGCCGCACCAGGGCCCAGCGTGTGCCGATGGTGGTCGAGGCAAGCGCCCGCACCAGGGCCCAGCGTGTGCCGATGGTGGTCGAGGCAACCTGCCGCACCAGGGCCCAGCGTGTGCCGATGGTGCTCGAGGCAACCGACCGCACCAGGGCGGAGCGTGTGCCGATGGTGGTCGAGGCAAGCGCCCGGACCAGGGCCCAGCGTGTGCCGATGGTGGTCGAGGCAAGCGCCCGCACCAGGGCCCAGCGTGTGCCGATGGTGGTCGAGGCAACCTGCCGCACCAGGGCCCAGCGTGTGCCGATGGTGCTCGAGGCAACCGACCGCACCAGGGCCGAGCGTGTGCCGATGGTGCTCGAGGCAAGCTGCCGCACCAGGGCCCAGCGTGTGCCGATGGTGGTCGAGGCAACCGCCCGCACCAGGGCCCAGCGTGTGCCGATGGTGATCGAGGCAACCGACCGCACCAGGGCCCAGCGTGTGCCGATGGTGCTCGAGGCAACCTGCCGCACCAGGGCCCAGCGTGTGCCGATGGTGCTCGAGGCAACCTGCCGCACCAGGGCCCAGCGTGTGCCGATGGTGGTCGAGGCAAGCGCCCGCACCAGGGCCCAGCGTGTGCCGATGGTGGTCGAGGCAACCGACCGCACCAGGGCCCAGCGTGTGCCGATGGTGCTCGAGGCAACCTGCCGCACCAGGGCCCAGCGTGTGCCGATGGTGCTCGAGGCAAGCGCCCGCACCAGGGCCCAGCGTGTGCCGATGGTGGTCGAGGCAAGCGCCCGCACCAGGGCCCAGCGTGTGCCGATGGTGGTCGAGGCAACCGACCGCACCAGGGCCGAGCGTGTGCCGATGGTGGTCGAGGCAAGCGCCCGCACCAGGGCCCAGCGTGTGCCGATGGTGGTCGAGGCAAGCGCCCGCACCAGGGCCCAACGTGTGCCGATGGTGCTGGGGGCAACCGCCCGCACCAGGGCCCAGCGTGTGCCGATGGTGATCGAGGCAGGCGCCCGCACCAGGGCCCAGCGTGTGCCGATGGTGGTCGAGGCAAGCGCCCGCACCAGTGCCCAGCGTGTGCCGATGGTGGTCGAGGCAAGCGCCCGCACCAGGGCCCAGCTTTTGCCGATGGTGATCGAGGCAACCGGCCGCTCCAGGGCCCAGCGTGTGCCGATGGTTATCGGGGCGACCGGCCGCACCAGGGCCCAGGGTCTGCCGATGGTGCTCGAGGCAACCGCCCGCACCAAGGCTCAGCATGTGCCGCTGGTGATCGAGGCAACAACCCACACCAGGGCCCAGCTTGTGCCGATGGCGGTCGAGGCAGGTGCCCGTACCGAAGGGCAGCCTATGCCGATGATGGTCGATGCATGTGCCATCACCATGCGTCATCATGTGCCATTGATGGTCGAGGCCTTGGCCGGAGTTCGATTTTGAGCCACGGTGCCCATGCTTGGCTCCAGCATGTGCTGGTGCCGCATTTTTTTCACTCGGGACAGCATCGCCGGAGCATCGCCGGAGTACCGCCGGAGAACCTGACCGGCGGCATTGGGGTTCCGGCGATTGGGAGGGGGGCCGGGGGGGTGTGCGCACATGACGTGCGATGGGTGCTGGTACTTGGCCCTTGTGTTGGCCCCCTATCCCTCATCAAACCTCTGAGAACTCACACCCCCTTAAAGAGCGTTTGAGATTTTACAGGTTTGCTGCCAGTAGCCGTTAAAGTGTCTGAAATGGGGACACTTTTTTCAAACGGT
>NW_028323017.1:582500-585000 GCF_047325235.1 Durio zibethinus | reverse complement strand
GTTTGCTACCAGTAGCCGTTAAAGTGTCTGAAATGGGGACACTTTTTTCAAACGGTCACAAAATCTTCTCTACTTCGAGTTTTTAGCTGAATTTTTTTGTGCATGCCAACAAAAATAGAAGGATCATGCCTACAAAATTTGGGGCCAAAAATCCTTATAAAAAAATTTTAAAAAATCCCGAACCGCAAAAAGTTTCGAAAATCATGAAAAATAGAAAACGAGTCATCTTCCAACGAAACTTCACGTGAAGGCTTAGGGGACCATTGTATGAATTTACAAGCCATAAAAATGGCATTGGCACGGCAGAAATTTGAAGATGTGCCTAAACCCACCAGGGCCCAGCGTGTGCCGATGGTGCTCGAGGCAACCGCCCGCACCGGGGCCCAGCGTGTGCCGATGGTGCTCGAGGCAAGCGCCCGCACCAGGGCCCAGCGTGTGCCGACGGTGGTCGAGGCAACCGCCCGCACCAGGGCCGATAGTGTGCCGATGGTGCTCGAGGCAACCTGTCGCACCAGGGCCCAGCGTGTGCCGATGGTGATCGAGGCAACCTGCCGCACCAGGGCCCAGCGTGTGCCGATGGCGCTCGAGGCAAGCTCCCGCACCAGGGCCCAGCGTGTGCCGATGGTGCTCGAGGCAACCTGCCGCACCAGGGCCCAGCGTGTGCCGATGGTGCTCGAGGCAACCTGCCGCACCAGGGCCCAGCGTGTGCGGATGGTGCTCGAGGCAAGCGCCCGCACCAGGGCCCAGCGTGTGCCGATGGTGGTCGAGGCAACCGCCCGCACCAGGGCCCAGCGTGTGCCGATGGTGGTCGAGGCAACCTGCCGCACCAGGGCCCAGCGTGTGCCGATGGTGCTCGAGGCAACCTGCCGCACCAGGGCCCAGCGTGTGCCGATGGTGCTCGAGGCAACCAACCGCACCAGGGCCCAGCGTGTGCCGATGGTGGTCGAGGCAACCGCCCGCACCAGGGCCCAGCGTGTGCCGATGGTGGTCGAGGCTGCCGATGATGGTCGAGGCAACCTGCCGCACCAGGGCCCAGCGTGTGCCGATGGTGCTCGAGGCAACCGACCGCACCAGGGCCGAGCGTGTGCCGATGGTGCTCGAGGCAAGCGCCCGCACCAGGGCCCAGCGTGTGCCGATGGTGGTCGAGGCAACCTGCCGCACCAGGGCCCAGCGTGTGCCGATGGTGGTCGAGGCAAGCGCCCGCACCAGGGCCCAGCGTGTGCCGATGGTGGTCGAGGCAACCTGCCGCACCAGGGCCCAGCGTGTGCCGATGGTGCTCGAGGCAACCGACCGCACCAGGGCGGAGCGTGTGCCGATGGTGGTCGAGGCAAGCGCCCGGACCAGGGCCCAGCGTGTGCCGATGGTGGTCGAGGCAAGCGCCCGCACCAGGGCCCAGCGTGTGCCGATGGTGGTCGAGGCAACCTGCCGCACCAGGGCCCAGCGTGTGCCGATGGTGCTCGAGGCAACCGACCGCACCAGGGCCGAGCGTGTGCCGATGGTGCTCGAGGCAAGCTGCCGCACCAGGGCCCAGCGTGTGCCGATGGTGGTCGAGGCAACCGCCCGCACCAGGGCCCAGCGTGTGCCGATGGTGATCGAGGCAACCGACCGCACCAGGGCCCAGCGTGTGCCGATGGTGCTCGAGGCAACCTGCCGCACCAGGGCCCAGCGTGTGCCGATGGTGCTCGAGGCAACCTGCCGCACCAGGGCCCAGCGTGTGCCGATGGTGGTCGAGGCAACCGACCGCACCAGGGCCCAGCGTGTGCCGATGGTGCTCGAGGCAACCTGCCGCACCAGGGCCCAGCGTGTGCCGATGGTGCTCGAGGCAAGCGCCCGCACCAGGGCCCAGCGTGTGCCGATGGTGGTCGAGGCAAGCGCCCGCACCAGGGCCCAGCGTGTGCCGATGGTGGTCGAGGCAACCGACCGCACCAGGGCCGAGCGTGTGCCGATGGTGGTCGAGGCAAGCGCCCGCACCAGGGCCCAGCGTGTGCCGATGGTGGTCGAGGCAACCTGTCGCACCAGGGCCCAGCGTGTGCCGATGGTGGTCGAGGCAAGCGCCCGCACCAGGGCCCAACGTGTGCCGATGGTGCTGGGGGCAACCGCCCGCACCAGGGCCCAGCGTGTGCCGATGGTGATCGAGGCAGGCGCCCGCACCAGGGCCCAGCGTGTGCCGATGGTGGTCGAGGCAAGCGCCCGCACCAGTGCCCAGCGTGTGCCGATGGTGGTCGAGGCAAGCGCCCGCACCAGGGCCCAGCTTTTGCCGATGGTGATCGAGGCAACCGGCCGCTCCAGGGCCCAGCGTGTGCCGATGGTTATCGGGGCGACCGGCCGCACCAGGGCCCAGGGTCTGCCGATGGTGCTCGAGGCAACCGCCCGCACCAAGGCTCAGCATGTGCCGCTGGTGATCGAGGCAACAACCCACACCAGGGCCCAGCTTGTGCCGATGGCGGTCGAGGCAGGTGCCCGTACCGAAGGGCAGCCTATGCCGATGATGGTCGATGCA
>NW_028323017.1:570000-572500 GCF_047325235.1 Durio zibethinus | reverse complement strand
TGGCGGTCGAGGCAAGTGCCCGTACCGAAGGGCAGCCTATGCCGATGATGGTCGATGCATGTGCCATCACCATGCGTCATCATGTGCCATTGATGGTCGAGGCCTTGGCCGAAGTTCGATTTTGAGCCACGGTGCCCATGCTTGGCTCCAGCATGTGCTGGTGCCGCATTTTTTTCACTCGGGACAGCATCGCCGGAGCATCGCCGGAGCATCGCCGGAGTACCGCCGGAGAACCTGACCGGCGGCATTGGGGTTCCGGCGATTGGGAGGGGGGCCGGGGGGGTGTGCGCACATGATGTGCGATGGGTGCTGGTACTTGGCCTTGTGTTGGCCCCCTATCCCTCATCAAACCTCTGAGAATTCACACCCCCTTAAAGAGCATTTGAGATTTTACAGGTTTGCTACCAGTAGCCGTTAAAGTGTCTGAAATGGGGACACTTTTTTCAAACGGTCACAAAATCTTCTCTACTTCGAGTTTTTAGCTGAATTTTTTTGTGCATGCCAACAAAAATAGAAGGATCATGCCTACAAAATTTGGGGCCAAAAATCCTTATAAAAAAATTTTAAAAAATCCCGAACCGCAAAAAGTTTCGAAAATCATGAAAAATAGAAAACGAGTCATCTTCCAACGAAACTTCACGTGAAGGCTTAGGGGACCATTGTATGAATTTACAAGCCATAAAAATGGCATTGGCACGGCAGAAATTTGAAGATGTGCCTAAACCCACCAGGGCCCAGCGTGTGCCGATGGTGCTCGAGGCAACCGCCCGCACCGGGGCCCAGCGTGTGCCGATGGTGCTCGAGGCAAGCGCCCGCACCAGGGCCCAGCGTGTGCCGACGGTGGTCGAGGCAACCGCCCGCACCAGGGCCGATAGTGTGCCGATGGTGCTCGAGGCAACCTGTCGCACCAGGGCCCAGCGTGTGCCGATGGTGATCGAGGCAACCTGCCGCACCAGGGCCCAGCGTGTGCCGATGGCGCTCGAGGCAAGCTCCCGCACCAGGGCCCAGCGTGTGCCGATGGTGGTCGAGGCAACCTGCCGCACCAGGGCCCAGCGTGTGCCGATGGTGCTCGAGGCAACCTGCCGCACCAGGGCCCAGCGTGTGCGGATGGTGCTCGAGGCAAGCGCCCGCACCAGGGCCCAGCGTGTGCCGATGGTGGTCGAGGCAACCGCCCGCACCAGGGCCCAGCGTGTGCCGATGGTGGTCGAGGCAACCTGCCGCACCAGGGCCCAGCGTGTGCCGATGGTGCTCGAGGCAACCTGCCGCACCAGGGCCCAGCGTGTGCCGATGGTGCTCGAGGCAACCAACCGCACCAGGGCCCAGCGTGTGCCGATGGTGGTCGAGGCAACCGCCCGCACCAGGGCCCAGCGTGTGCCGATGGTGGTCGAGGCTGCCGATGATGGTCGAGGCAACCTGCCGCACCAGGGCCCAGCGTGTGCCGATGGTGCTCGAGGCAACCGACCGCACCAGGGCCGAGCGTGTGCCGATGGTGCTCGAGGCAAGCGCCCGCACCAGGGCCCAGCGTGTGCCGATGGTGGTCGAGGCAACCTGCCGCACCAGGGCCCAGCGTGTGCCGATGGTGGTCGAGGCAAGCGCCCGCACCAGGGCCCAGCGTGTGCCGATGGTGGTCGAGGCAACCTGCCGCACCAGGGCCCAGCGTGTGCCGATGGTGCTCGAGGCAACCGACCGCACCAGGGCGGAGCGTGTGCCGATGGTGGTCGAGGCAAGCGCCCGGACCAGGGCCCAGCGTGTGCCGATGGTGGTCGAGGCAAGCGCCCGCACCAGGGCCCAGCGTGTGCCGATGGTGGTCGAGGCAACCTGCCGCACCAGGGCCCAGCGTGTGCCGATGGTGCTCGAGGCAACCGACCGCACCAGGGCCGAGCGTGTGCCGATGGTGCTCGAGGCAAGCTGCCGCACCAGGGCCCAGCGTGTGCCGATGGTGGTCGAGGCAACCGCCCGCACCAGGGCCCAGCGTGTGCCGATGGTGATCGAGGCAACCGACCGCACCAGGGCCCAGCGTGTGCCGATGGTGCTCGAGGCAACCTGCCGCACCAGGGCCCAGCGTGTGCCGATGGTGCTCGAGGCAACCTGCCGCACCAGGGCCCAGCGTGTGCCGATGGTGGTCGAGGCAAGCGCCCGCACCAGGGCCCAGCGTGTGCCGATGGTGGTCGAGGCAACCGACCGCACCAGGGCCCAGCGTGTGCCGATGGTGCTCGAGGCAACCTGCCGCACCAGGGCCCAGCGTGTGCCGATGGTGCTCGAGGCAAGCGCCCGCACCAGGGCCCAGCGTGTGCCGATGGTGGTCGAGGCAAGCGCCCGCACCAGGGCCCAGCGTGTGCCGATGGTGGTCGAGGCAACCGACCGCACCAGGGCCGAGCGTGTGCCGATGGTGGTCGAGGCAAGCGCCCGCACCAGGGCCCAGCGTGTGCCGATGGTGGTCGAGGCAACCTGTCGCACCAGGGCCCAGCGTGTGCCGATGGTGGTCGAGGCAAGCGCCCGC
>NW_028323017.1:555000-560000 GCF_047325235.1 Durio zibethinus | reverse complement strand
GGGAGAATGTCACGGACCTAAGGAAGAGTCCTGAATCCCACATCGAACATAATAGGAAGGTCACTGGGGTATAAAAGGGTTCACACCACCTCCGCCTTGTGAGGCGCCTTTTGTAGGACAAAACCGTGAGGCCAAGGGGGCCAGAGCGGACAATACCTCACAAGGGTGTGAACCGTGGCAGATTTGGTTGACCCTGAAAATCAGGAACCAGCATCTTGATTAAATGTAATCCCATGATTGTAGCCTTTATTTTAGGGATTTGCCATTAAGTTGTAGCTGGAGCCTCAACTATAAATAGAGGGCTGCTCCACCCTCATTTGTACACCATCAAACACTTCTGTTTCAGTGAATACAAGAGCATTTCCAGAATTCTGTTTTTCTGTCCTGTTTCTCTTTAACTTGCGTAATCAGCCCTTCCCTTTGTTCTAGTGCCCGCACGCTTGTGTTTTAGGCTGACTTAGGCATCAAGGACGAGATTCCAAGCCTAAGGCCGCACGGATTCTGAGTCTAAGGTCGGAGCCCGTGACAGTTGGTATCAGAGCCAGCCCTATACCGTTCGATCCAGGCCGAGCGCCTCGAGGGAGGTAGGCAGGGTGGCCGGCCTCCGTGACGAGGGCGTCACGAGGTTGGGTGCGGGAGAATGTCACGGACCTAAGGGGGAGTCCTGAATCCCACATCGAACATAATAGGAAGGTCCCTGGGGTATAAAAGGGTTCACACAATCTCCGCCTTGTGAGGCGCCTTTTGTAGGACAAAACCGTGAGGCCAGGGGGGCCAGAGCGGACAATACCTCACAAGGGTGTGAACCGTGGCGGAAGGCTGATCTGGGACGCCGGAAGGGTGGATGCCCGGGTCCCGGAGCCGCGCGGGTTCGGAGCTTGAGTCTCGACCCGTGACAAGTGGTATCAGAGCCAGCCCTAAACCGTTCGATCCACGCCGAGCGCCTCGAGGGAGGTAGGCAGGGTGGCCGGCCTCCGTGACGAGGGCGTCACGAGGTTGGGTGCGGGAGAATGTCACGGACCTAAGGGGGAGTCCTGAATCCCACATCGAACATAATAGGAAGGTCCCTGGAGTATAAAAGGGTTCACACCATCTCCGCCTTGTGAGGCGCCTTTTATAGGACAAAACCGTGAGGTCAGGGGAGGCCAGAACGGACAATACCTCACAAGGGTGTGAACCGTGGCGGTCAGGCTGATCTGGGACGCCGGAAGGGTGAATGCCCGGGTCCCGGAGCCGCGCGGGTTCAGAGCTTAAGTCTCGACCCGTGACACCAGCACCAGGGCCCAGCGTGTGCCGATGGTGGTCGAGGCAACCGCCCGCACCAAGGCCGAGCGTGTGCCGATGGTGGTCGAGGCAAGCGCCCGCACCAGGGCCCAACGTGTGCCGATGGTGGTCGAGGCAAGCGCCCTCACCAAGGCCGAGCGTGTGCCGATGGTGGTCGAGGCAACCGCCCGCACCAGGGCCCAGCGTGTGCCGATGGTTGTCGAGGCAAGCGCCCGCAACAAGGCCGAGCGTGTGCCGATGGTGGTCGAGGCAAGCGCCCGCACCAGGGCCCAGCGTGTGCCGATGGTGGTCGAGGCAAGCGCCCTCACCAAGGCCGAGCGTGTGCCGATGGTGGTCGAGGCAACCGGCCGCACCAAGGGCCGGCGTGTGCCGATGGTGTTCGTGGCAACCGCCCGCACCAGGGCCCAGCGTGTGCCGATGGTGGTCGAGCCAGGAGCCCGCACCAAGGGCCGGCTTGTGCCGATGGTGTTCGGGGCAACCGCCCGCACCAGGGCCCTGCGTGTGCCGATGGTGCTGGGGGCAACCGCCCGCACCAGGGCCCAGCGTGTGCCGATGGTGCTGGGGGCAAGCGCCCGCACCAGGGCCCAGCGTGTGCCGATGGTGGTCGAGGCAAGCGCCCGCACCAGTGCCCAGCGTGTGCCGATGGTGGTCGAGGCAAGCGCCCGCACCAGGGCCCAGCGTGTGCCGATGGTGCTGGGGGCAAGCGCCCGCCCCAGGGCCCAGCGTGTGTCGATGGTTATCGGGGCAACCGGCCGCACCAGGGCCCAGGGTCTGCCGATGGTGCTCGAGGCAACCGCCCGCACCAAGGCTCAGCATGTGCCGATTGTGATCGAGGCAACAACCCACACCAGGGCCCAGCTTGTGCCGATGGCGGTCGAGGCAAGTGCCCGTACCGAAGGGCAGCCTATGCCGATGATGGTCGATGCATGTGCCATCACCATGCGTCATCATGTGCCATTGATGGTCGAGGCCTTGGCCGAAGTTCGATTTTGAGCCACGGTGCCCATGCTTGGCTCCAGCATGTGCTGGTGCCGCATTTTTTTCACTCGGGACAGCATCGCCGGAGCATCGCCGGAGTACCGCCGGAGAACCTGACCGGCGGCATTGGGGTTCCGGCGATTGGGAGGGGGGCCGGGGGGGTGTGCGCACATGATGTGCGATGGGTGCTGGTACTTGGCCTTGTGTTGGCCCCCTATCCCTCATCAAACCTCTGAGAATTCACACCCCCTTAAAGAGCATTTGAGATTTTACAGGTTTGCTACCAGTAGCCGTTAAAGTGTCTGAAATGAGGACACTTTTTTCAAACGGTCACAAAATCTTCTCTACTTCGAGTTTTTAGCTGAATTTTTTTGTGCATGCCAACAAAAATAGAAGGATCATGCCTACAAAATTTGGGGCCAAAAATCCTTATAAAAAAATTTTAAAAAATCCCGAACCGCAAAAAGTTTCGAAAATCATGAAAAATAGAAAACGAGTCATCTTCCAACGAAACTTCACGTGAAGGCTTAGGGGACCATTGTATGAATTTACAAGCCATAAAAATGGCATTGGCACGGCAGAAATTTGAAGATGTGCCTAAACCCACCAGGGCCCAGCGTGTGCCGATGGTGCTCGAGGCAACCGCCCGCACCGGGGCCCAGCGTGTGCCGATGGTGCTCGAGGCAAGCGCCCGCACCAGGGCCCAGCGTGTGCCGACGGTGGTCGAGGCAACCGCCCGCACCAGGGCCGATAGTGTGCCGATGGTGCTCGAGGCAACCTGTCGCACCAGGGCCCAGCGTGTGCCGATGGTGATCGAGGCAACCTGCCGCACCAGGGCCCAGCGTGTGCCGATGGCGCTCGAGGCAAGCTCCCGCACCAGGGCCCAGCGTGTGCCGATGGTGCTCGAGGCAACCTGCCGCACCAGGGCCCAGCGTGTGCCGATGGTGCTCGAGGCAACCTGCCGCACCAGGGCCCAGCGTGTGCGGATGGTGCTCGAGGCAAGCGCCCGCACCAGGGCCCAGCGTGTGCCGATGGTGGTCGAGGCAACCGCCCGCACCAGGGCCCAGCGTGTGCCGATGGTGGTCGAGGCAACCTGCCGCACCAGGGCCCAGCGTGTGCCGATGGTGCTCGAGGCAACCTGCCGCACCAGGGCCCAGCGTGTGCCGATGGTGCTCGAGGCAACCAACCGCACCAGGGCCCAGCGTGTGCCGATGGTGGTCGAGGCAACCGCCCGCACCAGGGCCCAGCGTGTGCCGATGGTGGTCGAGGCTGCCGATGATGGTCGAGGCAACCTGCCGCACCAGGGCCCAGCGTGTGCCGATGGTGCTCGAGGCAACCGACCGCACCAGGGCCGAGCGTGTGCCGATGGTGCTCGAGGCAAGCGCCCGCACCAGGGCCCAGCGTGTGCCGATGGTGGTCGAGGCAACCTGCCGCACCAGGGCCCAGCGTGTGCCGATGGTGGTCGAGGCAAGCGCCCGCACCAGGGCCCAGCGTGTGCCGATGGTGGTCGAGGCAACCTGCCGCACCAGGGCCCAGCGTGTGCCGATGGTGCTCGAGGCAACCGACCGCACCAGGGCGGAGCGTGTGCCGATGGTGGTCGAGGCAAGCGCCCGGACCAGGGCCCAGCGTGTGCCGATGGTGGTCGAGGCAAGCGCCCGCACCAGGGCCCAGCGTGTGCCGATGGTGGTCGAGGCAACCTGCCGCACCAGGGCCCAGCGTGTGCCGATGGTGCTCGAGGCAACCGACCGCACCAGGGCCGAGCGTGTGCCGATGGTGCTCGAGGCAAGCTGCCGCACCAGGGCCCAGCGTGTGCCGATGGTGGTCGAGGCAACCGCCCGCACCAGGGCCCAGCGTGTGCCGATGGTGATCGAGGCAACCGACCGCACCAGGGCCCAGCGTGTGCCGATGGTGCTCGAGGCAACCTGCCGCACCAGGGCCCAGCGTGTGCCGATGGTGCTCGAGGCAACCTGCCGCACCAGGGCCCAGCGTGTGCCGATGGTGGTCGAGGCAAGCGCCCGCACCAGGGCCCAGCGTGTGCCGATGGTGGTCGAGGCAACCGACCGCACCAGGGCCCAGCGTGTGCCGATGGTGCTCGAGGCAACCTGCCGCACCAGGGCCCAGCGTGTGCCGATGGTGCTCGAGGCAAGCGCCCGCACCAGGGCCCAGCGTGTGCCGATGGTGGTCGAGGCAAGCGCCCGCACCAGGGCCCAGCGTGTGCCGATGGTGGTCGAGGCAACCGACCGCACCAGGGCCGAGCGTGTGCCGATGGTGGTCGAGGCAAGCGCCCGCACCAGGGCCCAGCGTGTGCCGATGGTGGTCGAGGCAACCTGTCGCACCAGGGCCCAGCGTGTGCCGATGGTGGTCGAGGCAAGCGCCCGCACCAGGGCCCAACGTGTGCCGATGGTGCTGGGGGCAACCGCCCGCACCAGGGCCCAGCGTGTGCCGATGGTGATCGAGGCAGGCGCCCGCACCAGGGCCCAGCGTGTGCCGATGGTGGTCGAGGCAAGCGCCCGCACCAGTGCCCAGCGTGTGCCGATGGTGGTCGAGGCAAGCGCCCGCACCAGGGCCCAGCTTTTGCCGATGGTGATCGAGGCAACCGGCCGCTCCAGGGCCCAGCGTGTGCCGATGGTTATCGGGGCGACCGGCCGCACCAGGGCCCAGGGTCTGCCGATGGTGCTCGAGGCAACCGCCCGCACCAAGGCTCAGCATGTGCCGCTGGTGATCGAGGCAACAACCCA
>NW_028323017.1:540000-545000 GCF_047325235.1 Durio zibethinus | reverse complement strand
GGCAACCGCCCGCACCAAGGCTCAGCATGTGCCGATTGTGATCGAGGCAACAACCCACACCAGGGCCCAGCTTGTGCCGATGGCGGTCGAGGCAAGTGCCCGTACCGAAGGGCAGCCTATGCCGATGATGGTCGATGCATGTGCCATCACCATGCGTCATCATGTGCCATTGATGGTCGAGGCCTTGGCCGAAGTTCGATTTTGAGCCACGGTGCCCATGCTTGGCTCCAGCATGTGCTGGTGCCGCATTTTTTTCACTCGGGACAGCATCGCCGGAGCATCGCCGGAGCATCGCCGGAGTACCGCCGGAGAACCTGACCGGCGGCATTGGGGTTCCGACGATTGGGAGGGGGGCCGGGGGGGTGTGCGCACATGATGTGCGATGGGTGCTGGTACTTGGCCTTGTGTTGGCCCCCTATCCCTCATCAAACCTCTGAGAATTCACACCCCCTTAAAGAGCATTTGAGATTTTACAGGTTTGCTACCAGTAGCCGTTAAAGTGTCTGAAATGGGGACACTTTTTTCAAACGGTCACAAAATCTTCTCTACTTCGAGTTTTTAGCTGAATTTTTTTGTGCATGCCAACAAAAATAGAAGGATCATGCCTACAAAATTTGGGGCCAAAAATCCTTATAAAAAAATTTTAAAAAATCCCGAACCGCAAAAAGTTTCGAAAATCATGAAAAATAGAAAACGAGTCATCTTCCAACGAAACTTCACGTGAAGGCTTAGGGGACCATTGTATGAATTTACAAGCCATAAAAATGGCATTGGCACGGCAGAAATTTGAAGATGTGCCTAAACCCACCAGGGCCCAGCGTGTGCCGATGGTGCTCGAGGCAACCGCCCGCACCGGGGCCCAGCGTGTGCCGATGGTGCTCGAGGCAAGCGCCCGCACCAGGGCCCAGCGTGTGCCGACGGTGGTCGAGGCAACCGCCCGCACCAGGGCCGATAGTGTGCCGATGGTGCTCGAGGCAACCTGTCGCACCAGGGCCCAGCGTGTGCCGATGGTGATCGAGGCAACCTGCCGCACCAGGGCCCAGCGTGTGCCGATGGCGCTCGAGGCAAGCTCCCGCACCAGGGCCCAGCGTGTGCGGATGGTGCTCGAGGCAAGCGCCCGCACCAGGGCCCAGCGTGTGCCGATGGTGGTCGAGGCAACCGCCCGCACCAGGGCCCAGCGTGTGCCGATGGTGGTCGAGGCAACCTGCCGCACCAGGGCCCAGCGTGTGCCGATGGTGCTCGAGGCAACCTGCCGCACCAGGGCCCAGCGTGTGCCGATGGTGCTCGAGGCAACCAACCGCACCAGGGCCCAGCGTGTGCCGATGGTGGTCGAGGCAACCGCCCGCACCAGGGCCCAGCGTGTGCCGATGGTGGTCGAGGCTGCCGATGATGGTCGAGGCAACCTGCCGCACCAGGGCCCAGCGTGTGCCGATGGTGCTCGAGGCAACCGACCGCACCAGGGCCGAGCGTGTGCCGATGGTGCTCGAGGCAAGCGCCCGCACCAGGGCCCAGCGTGTGCCGATGGTGGTCGAGGCAACCTGCCGCACCAGGGCCCAGCGTGTGCCGATGGTGGTCGAGGCAAGCGCCCGCACCAGGGCCCAGCGTGTGCCGATGGTGGTCGAGGCAACCTGCCGCACCAGGGCCCAGCGTGTGCCGATGGTGCTCGAGGCAACCGACCGCACCAGGGCGGAGCGTGTGCCGATGGTGGTCGAGGCAAGCGCCCGGACCAGGGCCCAGCGTGTGCCGATGGTGGTCGAGGCAAGCGCCCGCACCAGGGCCCAGCGTGTGCCGATGGTGGTCGAGGCAACCTGCCGCACCAGGGCCCAGCGTGTGCCGATGGTGCTCGAGGCAACCGACCGCACCAGGGCCGAGCGTGTGCCGATGGTGCTCGAGGCAAGCTGCCGCACCAGGGCCCAGCGTGTGCCGATGGTGGTCGAGGCAACCGCCCGCACCAGGGCCCAGTGTGTGCCGATGGTGATCGAGGCAACCGACCGCACCAGGGCCCAGCGTGTGCCGATGGTGCTCGAGGCAACCTGCCGCACCAGGGCCCAGCGTGTGCCGATGGTGCTCGAGGCAACCTGCCGCACCAGGGCCCAGCGTGTGCCGATGGTGGTCGAGGCAAGCGCCCGCACCAGGGCCCAGCGTGTGCCGATGGTGGTCGAGGCAACCGACCGCACCAGGGCCCAGCGTGTGCCGATGGTGCTCGAGGCAACCTGCCGCACCAGGGCCCAGCGTGTGCCGATGGTGCTCGAGGCAAGCGCCCGCACCAGGGCCCAGCGTGTGCCGATGGTGGTCGAGGCAAGCGCCCGCACCAGGGCCCAGCGTGTGCCGATGGTGGTCGAGGCAACCGACCGCACCAGGGCCGAGCGTGTGCCGATGGTGGTCGAGGCAAGCGCCCGCACCAGGGCCCAGCGTGTGCCGATGGTGGTCGAGGCAACCTGTCGCACCAGGGCCCAGCGTGTGCCGATGGTGGTCGAGGCAAGCGCCCGCACCAGGGCCCAACGTG
Organism: Durio zibethinus; assembly: GCF_047325235.1. NCBI lineage: Eukaryota > Viridiplantae > Streptophyta > Magnoliopsida > Malvales > Malvaceae > Durio > Durio zibethinus. Next base: position 542,494 of record NW_028323017.1, on the reverse strand, counting down.
TGCCGATGGTGCTGGGGGCAACCGCCCGCACCAGGGCCCAGCGTGTGCCGATGGTGATCGAGGCAGGCGCCCGCACCAGGGCCCAGCGTGTGCCGATGGTGCTCGAGGCAAGCGCCCGCACCAGGGCCCAGCGTGTGCCGATGGTGGTCGAGGCAACCGCCCGCACCAGGGCCCAGCGTGTGCCGATGGTGGTCGAGGCAACCTGCCGCACCAGGGCCCAGCGTGTGCCGATGGTGCTCAAGGCAACCTGCCGCACCAGGGCCCAGCGTGTGCGGATGGTGCTCGAGGCAAGCGCCCGCACCAGGGCCCAGCGTGTGCCGATGGTGGTCGAGGCAACCGCCCGCACCAGGGCCCAGCGTGTGCCGATGGTGGTCGAGGCAACCTGCCGCACCAGGGCCCAGCGTGTGCCGATGGTGCTCGAGGCAACCTGCCGCACCAGGGCCCAGCGTGTGCCGATGGTGCTCGAGGCAACCAACCGCACCAGGGCCCAGCGTGTGCCGATGGTGGTCGAGGCAACCGCCCGCACCAGGGCCCAGCGTGTGCCGATGGTGGTCGAGGCTGCCGATGATGGTCGAGGCAACCTGCCGCACCAGGGCCCAGCGTGTGCCGATGGTGCTCGAGGCAACCGACCGCACCAGGGCCGAGCGTGTGCCGATGGTGCTCGAGGCAAGCGCCCGCACCAGGGCCCAGCGTGTGCCGATGGTGGTCGAGGCAACCTGCCGCACCAGGGCCCAGCGTGTGCCGATGGTGGTCGAGGCAAGCGCCCGCACCAGGGCCCAGCGTGTGCCGATGGTGGTCGAGGCAACCTGCCGCACCAGGGCCCAGCGTGTGCCGATGGTGCTCGAGGCAACCGACCGCACCAGGGCGGAGCGTGTGCCGATGGTGGTCGAGGCAAGCGCCCGGACCAGGGCCCAGCGTGTGCCGATGGTGGTCGAGGCAAGCGCCCGCACCAGGGCCCAGCGTGTGCCGATGGTGGTCGAGGCAACCTGCCGCACCAGGGCCCAGCGTGTGCCGATGGTGCTCGAGGCAACCGACCGCACCAGGGCCGAGCGTGTGCCGATGGTGCTCGAGGCAAGCTGCCGCACCAGGGCCCAGCGTGTGCCGATGGTGGTCGAGGCAACCGCCCGCACCAGGGCCCAGCGTGTGCCGATGGTGATCGAGGCAACCGACCGCACCAGGGCCCAGCGTGTGCCGATGGTGCTCGAGGCAACCTGCCGCACCAGGGCCCAGCGTGTGCCGATGGTGCTCGAGGCAACCTGCCGCACCAGGGCCCAGCGTGTGCCGATGGTGGTCGAGGCAAGCGCCCGCACCAGGGCCCAGCGTGTGCCGATGGTGCTCGAGGCAACCTGCCGCACCAGGGCCCAGCGTGTGCCGATGGTGGTCGAGGCAAGCGCCCGCACCAGGGCCCAGCGTGTGCCGATGCTGGTCGAGGCAACCGACCGCACCAGGGCCCAGCGTGTGCCGATGGTGCTCGAGGCAACCTGCCGCACCAGGGCCCAGCGTGTGCCGATGGTGGTCGAGGCAAGCGCCCGCACCAGGGCCCAGCGTGTGCCGATGGTGGTCGAGGCAACCGACCGCACCAGGGCCCAGCGTGTGCCGATGGTGCTCGAGGCAACCTGCCGCACCAGGGCCCAGCGTGTGCCGATGGTGCTCGAGGCAAGCGCCCGCACCAGGGCCCAGCGTGTGCCGATGGTGGTCGAGGCAAGCGCCCGCACCAGGGCCCAGCGTGTGCCGATGGTGGTCGAGGCAACCGACCGCACCAGGGCCGAGCGTGTGCCGATGGTGGTCGAGGCAAGCGCCCGCACCAGGGCCCAGCGTGTGCCGATGGTGGTCGAGGCAACCTGTCGCACCAGGGCCCAGCGTGTGCCGATGGTGGTCGAGGCAAGCGCCCGCACCAGGGCCCAGCGTGTGCCGATGGTGGTCGAGGCAAGCGCCCGCACCAGTGCCCAGCGTGTGCCGATGGTGGTCGAGGCAAGCGCCCGCACCAGGGCCCAGCTTTTGCCGATGGTGATCGAGGCAACCGGCCGCTCCAGGGCCCAGCGTGTGCCGATGGTTATCGGGGCGACCGGCCGCACCAGGGCCCAGGGTCTGCCGATGGTGCTCGAGGCAACCGCCCGCACCAAGGCTCAGCATGTGCCGCTGGTGATCGAGGCAACAACCCACACCAGGGCCCAGCTTGTGCCGATGGCGGTCGAGGCAGGTGCCCGTACCGAAGGGCAGCCTATGCCGATGATGGTCGATGCATGTGCCATCACCATGCGTCATCATGTGCCATTGATGGTCGAGGCCTTGGCCGGAGTTCGATTTTGAGCCACGGTGCCCATGCTTGGCTCCAGCATGTGCTGGTGCCGCATTTTTTTCACTCGGGACAGCATCGCCGGAGCATCGCCGGAGTACCGCCGGAGAACCTGACCGGCGGCATTGGGGTTCCGGCGATTGGGAGGGGGGCCGGGGGGGTGTGCGCACATGACGTGCGATGGGTGCTGGTACTTGG
>NW_028323017.1:522500-530000 GCF_047325235.1 Durio zibethinus | reverse complement strand
CGCACAATGGGATGCAGCTTCACCAACACCAAGTCTCCAACCTGGAACTGCACATCCCGCCTCTTCTGGTCTGCCCACTTCTTCGACCTCTTGGCCGCCTTGTGTAGACAAACTCTGGCCAAGTCAGCTTGCTCCTGCCATGCCTTGGCAAACTTGTATGCTGCTGGATTCGGCCCTGTATAACCTGCAGCAATCGAACCGGGTGTTAGTGGTTGTTGCCCTGTCACAACCTCAAATGGGCTCTGGTTCGTTGCCTCGCTCCTTTGCAAGTTGTAGGAAAACTGCGCAATATCCAGTAGCTTTGGCCAGTCCCTTTGTGTGGCACTCACATAGTGCCTGAGGTAGACCTCCAGTAGTCCATTCACACGTTCTGTCTGCCCATCGGTCTGCGGATGCATGCTGGTGGAAAAGTTCAAGTCTGACCCCAACAGCTTGAACAACTCAGTCCAGAACCTGCCCGTGAAACGCCCGTCCCGATCACTAACAATGGTCCTCGGCACTCCCCAGTACTTCACCATGTTCTTCAGGAACAATCGAGCTGCCTCCTCGGCTGGGCACTCCTTGGTTGCTGGAATGAAGATTCCATATTTGGAAAACCTGTCCACCACTACCATGATGCTTCCAAACCCCTCTGTCTTGGGTAGACCGACTATAAAGTCCAGAGAAACACTCTCCCATGGTCGCTCTGGCACTGGCAATGGCTCCAAGAGACCCCCTGGTTTCTTGAGCTCCACCTTGTCCTGTTGGCACACAAGACAAGTCTTCACATAGGCCTCCACATCGTCCCTCATGTGCGGCCAGTAGTACCGGTCCTCGATCAGCGCCAAGGTGCGGCTCACTCCTGGGTGTCCAGCCCACCTTGAATCATGACACTCTTGCAAAACTTCCTTGCGGAGCTTCCCGTGCTGCGGCACAAACAGTCTACTGCCCCTGGTGTACAGCAACCCATCCTGCAACCAAAACCGCCTAGTCTTACCTTGCTGGGCGTACTCCATCAAAGCCTTGGCTGTAGGATCATGCGCAAGTCCCTCCTTGATGCGCGGCACCAGTGACCCCTCTGGTTGGCTAATGGCAGCAAGGTTAGCCTTTCTGCTCAGGGCGTCTGCCACTAGGTTCGCCCGCCCCGGCTTGTACTCCATCTGAAAATCAAATTCCGCAAGAAAATCTTGCCATCTCGCCTGCTTGGGGGACAGCTTCTTCTGCGTCTGGAAGTAGCTGGTTGCCACATTGTCCGTCCTCACCACGAACCTCGACCCCAACAGGTAATGGCGCCAAGTGCGCAAGCAGTGCACCACTGCAGTCATCTCCTTCTCTTGGACCGTGTACTTGCGTTCAGTCTCGTTCAGCTTCCTGCTCTCAAACGCGACTGGACGTCCCTCTTGCATCAACACGCCCCCTATGGCAAAGTCTGATGCATCCGTATGCACCTCATACGGTTTGGCATGGTCTGGCAAGGCCAAGACTGGCTCCTCGGTCACAGCCCGCTTCAACCTGTCAAAGGCTTCCTGGCACCCTGCGCTCCACTCCCATGCTCTCCCTTTCTTGAGCAAGTCAGTCAATGGCGTGGCTATTGCTGAGTGACCCTTGATGAAGCGCCTGTAGTAGTTAACCAGCCCAAGGAACGATCTCAACTCAGTGACCTTGGCTGGCGGTTGCCACTCCAGGATGGCGTCTATCTTGCCTTCATCCATGCGTATCCTGCCACCTCCCACTATGTGGCCAAGGAATGGGATCTCCTGCTGGGCGAATGAGCACTTCTCCCTCTTGACAAACAGCTTGTGCGCCCGCAACACCTCGAACACCTGTCTCAAGTGGTCTACATGCTCTCCCAAAGTCTGGCTGTAGATCACAATGTCATCCAAATAAACCACAACAAACCGATCAAGGAATGACTGAAGTACCTTGTTCATAAGGGTGCAGAATGTTGCTGGGGCATTCGTGAGTCCGAAAGGCATCACCAAGAACTCATACGAACCATACCGCGTGACACATGCTGTCTTTTGCTCATCTCCCTCCGCGATCCTGACTTGATAATAGCCTGACCTCAAATCCAGCTTGGTGAACCACCTTGCGCTCCCAAGTTGATCGAACAAGTCCGCAATGAGTGGGATGGGGTACTTGTTCTTGATGGTCAGCTTGTTCAAAGCCCGGTAGTCTATGCACAGCCGCAACGACCCATCATGCTTGCGCTGGAATAGAACCGGTGCACCATAGGGTGCTTTCGATGGCCTGATGAAGCCAGCATCAACTAACTCCTTGAGCTGCTTCCTCAACTCCTCCAACTCTGGTGGAGACATTCGGTAAGGGGCTCTGGCTGGTGGCTTGGCCTCGGACACCAGCTCGATCTTGTGGTCCACCTCCCTTTTAGGTGGTAGCTTGCTAGGCAGCTTTGCGGGCATCACATCACTAAAGGTCTTCAGCACCTTTAGCACCTCCAAGGGTGACTCGGTCTCCTTCTCCCTTGGCTCATCATATTTCAGGGCTGCCAAGAAGGTGTCTTCTTGTCTGCTTACCGCCTTGGCAAATTGGATGGCTGACACCACCCGTGACCCAACTCCAGACCCTCTTCTCAATGGTACTAGGCATTGGCACCGTGCATCCAAGATGCAAACACAATCGGCAAAAGGCACAAGGAGGGCGTTAATCCGAACAAGGAAATCCAACCCAATCACAAACTCATAGTCGTCAAGGGGTATTACCTCAATGGTCTCCTTGCCTTTCCAATCTCCAAGCTGCAACTCCACTCCCCGTGCTACTCCAATGGCTGGAACTTCCTTGGAGTTCACCGTCTTAATGGTACCAGTCCCTTTCTGCACCTTTAGTCCGAGCTTCCGGGCTCCATCACCTGAAATAAAAAGATGTGAGGCACCTGTGTCCACCAGTGCGCTCACCTTCTGACCCGCAACCATCAGATCCGCAAACATCAAGCCCTTTGGCTTGCGGCTCCCCTTACTCTGGACAGCATTGAGCACCAACGACCCAAGCTTTGCTGCCCCTGACTCTGGCTCCTCGTCAGACTCCCTGTCTACAGCAGCCAGCTTGCCCTTCTGCGGGCAATTGCGTGCTATGTGGCTCCCTCCACATAGGTAACATGCTAGTGGCTCTCGGTCCCCCTTTGCTTTCCACTTGCCTGCTGATGGCTTCCTCTCGCCATCCTTGGTTGAACGGTCTCGGTCTCCATCCTTGGACTCCCGGTCACGGTCCTTCCCATTGGACTGCTTCTTCCGGTCCCTATCGTCCCTGCCCTTACCCTTGGGCTTGGTAGACTCGAACTTGTTCAGAGGCTTGAACTCTATCAACGCCTCGGCAGTGGTCATGGCTTTAGCCAAGTCATGAACTCCCCTCCTTTGTAGCTCATGCTTCACCCACGGCTTCAGCCCATCCATGAAAGCAAAGAATGCGTCCTTCTCGCCTAGATCCGAGATCTGTAGCATCAGTTCAGAGAATTTTTGAACATACTCTCTTATGTTCCCTTGCTGGCTCAACCTGCGCAACTTTGCCCGTGCCTCATCATCGGCATACTCCGGGTAAAATTGTTCTCTGAACTCTTTTTGGAACTCTGCCCAGGTTCCAATCTTGGCGTTCCCACGCCTGACATCATCACACCTGCGCCTCCACCATAATAAGGCTACATCAGTGAGATACATAGCAGCGGTGCTTACCTTTATCACCTCGTCTTGCATGCCCATGGCCTGGAAGTACTGCTCCATACCCCAAAGGTAGTTGTCTACTTCTTTGGCCGCCCTAGTCCCCTTAAACTCCTTAGGCTTGGGGACATCCAATCTGGATCTGGACACTCCAGCAAACATGCCATTCCCAATGGCAGTCTTGCAAGTCACGAGCTCACTGGTAAGCTCCTCCATCCGCTGGCGCATGGCCTCCATGCCATCTCGCAAAGTCAGAACTTCCGCCTCCAAGGATTCATTCTTTTGGGTGATCGCATCCAGGCCATTGTTGAGAGCAGCTGCTAGCTCACTTTGGATCTCCTCCCCCATGGAGTCTAGCGATGCAATGTGAGTTTCTACTTCCTCCAGCTTCTCCCCCATGTCGCCTATGGTCACCTCCACCTTGGCCAGCCTACCGTCCATGGTAGACCAGATATCTCTAGAACAAGCTTTCTTGCCTCTTCCTCGCCCATGCTCTTGGGCCTCTGGTTGTTGGCTAGCAACGTCGCTTTGGGATGCCATCTCCTCAATCACGATCTAACCTGCACAACACAAACACGCAGAATCGAACTTGCTCTGATACCAACTGTCACGGGCTCCGACCTTAGACTCAGAATCCGTGCGGCCTTAGGCTTGGAATCTCGTCCTTGATGCCTAAGTCAGCCTAAAACACAAGCGTGCGGGCACTAGAACAAAGGGAAGGGCTGATTACGCAAGTTAAAGAGAAACAGGACAGGAAAACAGAATTCTGGAAATGCTCTTGTATTCACTGAAACAGAAGTGTTTGATGGTGTACAAATGAGGGTGGAGCAGCCCTCTATTTATAGTTGAGGCTCCAGCTACAACTTAATGGCAAATCCCTAAAATAAAGGCTACAATCATGGGATTACATTTAATCAAGATGCTGGTTCCTGATTTTCAGGGTCAACCAAATCTGCCAGGATGCTGATGCTGATCCTGCCTGGTTCCAGAAGCTTCCCTTGCGTATCCAGCACCTCGGGCCCTTCTGGATGTGGTGCGGGCAGCCCAAATGCCAGGCCTTGGTCTCATGAGTTGGCCTGCAAGATGGGCGGGCGTTTGGAGCTCGTTTGACAGGCTTTGCGCACTGATACCCGCCAGCACGCCTGGTCTGCGGGCCTTAGCTCCTGGCTCGCCTGCTGGTCTGGCTGATGTGCCTGGCGCGCCCGCCCAGGGCGTGACACCCGCACCAGGGCCCAACGTGTGCCGATGGTGGTCGAGGCAAGCGCCCTCACCAAGGCCGAGCGTGTGCCGATGGTGGTCGAGGCAACCGCCCGCACCAGGGCCCAGCGTGTGCCGATGGTTGTCGAGGCAAGCGCCCGCAACAAGGCCGAGCGTGTGCCGATGGTGGTCGAGGCAAGCGCCCGCACCAGGGCCCAGCGTGTGCCGATGGTGGTCGAGGCAAGCGCCCTCACCAAGGCCGAGCGTGTGCCGATGGTGGTCGAGGCAACCGGCCGCACCAAGGGCCGGCGTGTGCCGATGGTGTTCGAGGCAACCGCCCGCACCAGGGCCCAGCGTGTGCCGATGGTGGTCGAGCCAGGAGCCCGCACCAAGGGCCGGCTTGTGCCGATGGTGTTCGGGGCAACCGCCCGCACCAGGGCCCTGCGTGTGCCGATGGTGCTGGGGGTAGGGCTGTAAACGAGCCGAGCCGAGCCGAGTAGTGAGAAGCTCGAGCTCGAGCTCGACTCACAACTCGGGGCTCGATACTCGGCTCGAGCTCGATCGAGTTTTATTTTTCAAGCTCGAGCTCGATTCGTGATCGAATTCGAGCTACTCGAGCTCGCTCGATTAAGCTCGATTAATATGTAAAAATAAGCTCGATTTGTATACTCGACAAGAGTTCGATTATTCATGCTCGAACTCGAACTCGAACTCGGATTCGAAATATTTTTTTAATTAAAAAAAATAAAAATATATTTAAATATAAAAGCTCGATTAGGCTCGCGAGCTACTCGAGTCAGATATAAGAATACTCGAATTCGGCTCGATCGATAAGTCGAGCTACTCGAGCTCGAGCTCGACTCGACAATAATCGAACCGAATTCGAGTTTTTTTCGAATCGAACCCGAGTAGCTTGCGAGTACTAATGTATCATTTACACCCCTAGCTGGGGGCAACCGCCCGCACCAGGGCCCAGCGTGTGCCGATGGTGCTGGGGGCAAGCGCCCGCACCAGGGCCCAGCGTGTGCCGATGGTGGTCGAGGCAAGCGCCCGCACCAGTGCCCAGCGTGTGCCGATGGTGGTCGAGGCAAGCGCCCGCACCAGGGCCCAGCGTGTGCCGATGGTGCTGGGGGCAAGCGCCCGCCCCAGGGCCCAGCGTGTGTCGATGGTTATCGGGGCAACCGGCCGCACCAGGGCCCAGGGTCTGCCGATGGTGCTCGAGGCAACCGCCCGCACCAAGGCTCAGCATGTGCCGATTGTGATCGAGGCAACAACCCACACCAGGGCCCAGCTTGTGCCGATGGCGGTCGAGGCAAGTGCCCGTACCGAAGGGCAGCCTATGCCGATGATGGTCGATGCATGTGCCATCACCATGCGTCATCATGTGCCATTGATGGTCGAGGCCTTGGCCGAAGTTCGATTTTGAGCCACGGTGCCCATGCTTGGCTCCAGCATGTGCTGGTGCCGCATTTTTTTCACTCGGGACAGCATCGCCGGAGCATCGCCGGAGCATCGCCGGAGCATCGCCGGAGTACCGCCGGAGAACCTGACCGGCGGCATTGGGGTTCCGGCGATTGGGAGGGGGGCCGGGGGGGTGTGCGCACATGATGTGCGATGGGTGCTGGTACTTGGCCTTGTGTTGGCCCCCTATCCCTCATCAAACCTCTGAGAATTCACACCCCCTTAAAGAGCATTTGAGATTTTACAGGTTTGCTACCAGTAGCCGTTAAAGTGTCTGAAATGGGGACACTTTTTTCAAACGGTCACAAAATCTTCTCTACTTCGAGTTTTTAGCTGAATTTTTTTGTGCATGCCAACAAAAATAGAAGGATCATGCCTACAAAATTTGGGGCCAAAAATCCTTATAAAAAAATTTTAAAAAATCCCGAACCGCAAAAAGTTTCGAAAATCATGAAAAATAGAAAACGAGTCATCTTCCAACGAAACTTCACGTGAAGGCTTAGGGGACCATTGTATGAATTTACAAGCCATAAAAATGGCATTGGCACGGCAGAAATTTGAAGATGTGCCTAAACCCACCAGGGCCCAGCGTGTGCCGATGGTGCTCGAGGCAACCGCCCGCACCGGGGCCCAGCGTGTGCCGATGGTGCTCGAGGCAAGCGCCCGCACCAGGGCCCAGCGTGTGCCGACGGTGGTCGAGGCAACCGCCCGCACCAGGGTCGATAGTGTGCCGATGGTGCTCGAGGCAACCTGTCGCACCAGGGCCCAGCGTGTGCCGATGGTGATCGAGGCAACCTGCCGCACCAGGGCCCAGCGTGTGCCGATGGCGCTCGAGGCAAGCTCCCGCACCAGGGCCCAGCGTGTGCCGATGGTGCTCGAGGCAACCTGCCGCACCAGGGCCCAGCGTGTGCCGATGGTGCTCGAGGCAACCTGCCGCACCAGGGCCCAGCGTGTGCGGATGGTGCTCGAGGCAAGCGCCCGCACCAGGGCCCAGCGTGTGCCGATGGTGGTCGAGGCAACCGCCCGCACCAGGGCCCAGCGTGTGCCGATGGTGGTCGAGGCAACCTGCCGCACCAGGGCCCAGCGTGTGCCGATGGTGCTCGAGGCAACCTGCCGCACCAGGGCCCAGCGTGTGCCGATGGTGCTCGAGGCAACCAACCGCACCAGGGCCCAGCGTGTGCCGATGGTGGTCGAG
>NW_028323017.1:507500-512500 GCF_047325235.1 Durio zibethinus | reverse complement strand
CTCCCTTTTTTTGCATGCAAGCCAACCGATCGAGGCCATGGGCGCCTGCCGGTCACCGGAGCAACCAGTCGCCGGACAAAAATCGCCGGAAGGCATGCACGCCCTGTATTTCGTTCGAGGGACGTTGGCCGGGGTGCACGCAATGGGAGGCCCATCGCGCACACCTACTCCCCCCGTGGGGGGGGGGAGAGGGGGTGCCGGACCACCACCCCCTAAAGAGCATTAGAGATTTTACAGATATGCTACCAGTAGACGTTAAAATGTCTGAAACGGGGACACTTTTTCCAAACAAGCAAATCCCACACCGAGGGTGCGCAGGTGCCGATGGTGGTCGAGGCATGTGCCCGCAACAAGGGCCAACGTGAGCCGATGGTGGTCGAGGCAACCGCCCGCACCAGCTCGAGGCATGTGCCCACACCAAGGCCCGGCATGTATCGATGGTGTTCGACGTAGGGGCCATCTTCTGCTGATGGTGGTCGAGGCAAGAGCCCGCACCAAGGGCCAGCGTGTGCCCATGGTGCTCGAGGCAACCGTCCGCACCAGGGCCCAGCGTGTGCCGATGGTGGTCGAGGCAACCGCCCGCACCAGGGCCCAGCGTGTGCCGATGGTGCTCGAGGCAACCGCCCGCACCAAGGGCCGGCTTGTGCCGATGGTGTTCGAGGCAACCGCCCGCACCAGGGCCCAGCGTGTGCCGATGGTGGTCGAGGCAACCGCCAGCACCAGGGCCCAGCGTGTGCCGATGGTGGTCGAGGCAACCGCCCGCACCAAGGCCGAGCGTGTGCCGATGGTGGTCGAGGCAAGCGCCCGCACCAGGGCCCAACGTGTGCCGATGGTGGTCGAGGCAAGCGCCCTCACCAAGGCCGAGCGTGTGCCGATGGTGGTCGAGGCAACCGCCCGCACCAGGGCCCAGCGTGTGCCGATGGTTGTCGAGGCAAGCGCCCGCAACAAGGCCGAGCGTGTGCCGATGGTGGTCGAGGCAAGCGCCCGCACCAGGGCCCAGCGTGTGCCGATGGTGGTCGAGGCAAGCGCCCTCACCAAGGCCGAGCGTGTGCCGATGGTGGTCGAGGCAACCGGCCGCACCAAGGGCCGGCGTGTGCCGATGGTGTTCGAGGCAACCGCCCGCACCAGGGCCCAGCGTGTGCCGATGGTGGTCGAGCCAGGAGCCCGCACCAAGGGCCGGCTTGTGCCGATGGTGTTCGGGGCAACCGCCCGCACCAGGGCCCTGCGTGTGCCGATGGTGCTGGGGGTAGGGCTGTAAACGAGCCGAGCCGAGCCGAGTAGTGAGAAGCTCGAGCTCGAGCTCGACTCACAACTCGGGGCTCGATACTCGGCTCGAGCTCGATCGAGTTTTATTTTTCAAGCTCGAGCTCGATTCGTGATCGAATTCGAGCTACTCGAGCTCGCTCGATTAAGCTCGATTAATATGTAAAAATAAGCTCGATTTGTATACTCGACAAGAGTTCGATTATTCATGCTCGAACTCGAACTCGAACTCGGATTCGAAATATTTTTTTAATTAAAAAAAATAAAAATATATTTAAATATAAAAGCTCGATTAGGCTCGCGAGCTACTCGAGTCAGATATAAGAATACTCGAATTCGGCTCGATCGATAAGTCGAGCTACTCGAGCTCGAGCTCGACTCGACAATAATCGAACCGAATTCGAGTTTTTTTCGAATCGAACCCGAGTAGCTTGCGAGTACTAATGTATCATTTACACCCCTAGCTGGGGGCAACCGCCCGCACCAGGGCCCAGCGTGTGCCGATGGTGCTGGGGGCAAGCGCCCGCACCAGGGCCCAGCGTGTGCCGATGGTGGTCGAGGCAAGCGCCCGCACCAGTGCCCAGCGTGTGCCGATGGTGGTCGAGGCAAGCGCCCGCACCAGGGCCCAGCGTGTGCCGATGGTGCTGGGGGCAAGCGCCCGCCCCAGGGCCCAGCGTGTGTCGATGGTTATCGGGGCAACCGGCCGCACCAGGGCCCAGGGTCTGCCGATGGTGCTCGAGGCAACCGCCCGCACCAAGGCTCAGCATGTGCCGATTGTGATCGAGGCAACAACCCACACCAGGGCCCAGCTTGTGCCGATGGCGGTCGAGGCAAGTGCCCGTACCGAAGGGCAGCCTATGCCGATGATGGTCGATGCATGTGCCATCACCATGCGTCATCATGTGCCATTGATGGTCGAGGCCTTGGCCGAAGTTCGATTTTGAGCCACGGTGCCCATGCTTGGCTCCAGCATGTGCTGGTGCCGCATTTTTTTCACTCGGGACAGCATCGCCGGAGCATCGCCGGAGCATCGCCGGAGCATCGCCGGAGTACCGCCGGAGAACCTGACCGGCGGCATTGGGGTTCCGGCGATTGGGAGGGGGGCCGGGGGGGTGTGCGCACATGATGTGCGATGGGTGCTGGTACTTGGCCTTGTGTTGGCCCCCTATCCCTCATCAAACCTCTGAGAATTCACACCCCCTTAAAGAGCATTTGAGATTTTACAGGTTTGCTACCAGTAGCCGTTAAAGTGTCTGAAATGGGGACACTTTTTTCAAACGGTCACAAAATCTTCTCTACTTCGAGTTTTTAGCTGAATTTTTTTGTGCATGCCAACAAAAATAGAAGGATCATGCCTACAAAATTTGGGGCCAAAAATCCTTATAAAAAAATTTTAAAAAATCCCGAACCGCAAAAAGTTTCGAAAATCATGAAAAATAGAAAACGAGTCATCTTCCAACGAAACTTCACGTGAAGGCTTAGGGGACCATTGTATGAATTTACAAGCCATAAAAATGGCATTGGCACGGCAGAAATTTGAAGATGTGCCTAAACCCACCAGGGCCCAGCGTGTGCCGATGGTGCTCGAGGCAACCGCCCGCACCGGGGCCCAGCGTGTGCCGATGGTGCTCGAGGCAAGCGCCCGCACCAGGGCCCAGCGTGTGCCGACGGTGGTCGAGGCAACCGCCCGCACCAGGGTCGATAGTGTGCCGATGGTGCTCGAGGCAACCTGTCGCACCAGGGCCCAGCGTGTGCCGATGGTGATCGAGGCAACCTGCCGCACCAGGGCCCAGCGTGTGCCGATGGCGCTCGAGGCAAGCTCCCGCACCAGGGCCCAGCGTGTGCCGATGGTGCTCGAGGCAACCTGCCGCACCAGGGCCCAGCGTGTGCCGATGGTGCTCGAGGCAACCTGCCGCACCAGGGCCCAGCGTGTGCGGATGGTGCTCGAGGCAAGCGCCCGCACCAGGGCCCAGCGTGTGCCGATGGTGGTCGAGGCAACCGCCCGCACCAGGGCCCAGCGTGTGCCGATGGTGGTCGAGGCAACCTGCCGCACCAGGGCCCAGCGTGTGCCGATGGTGCTCGAGGCAACCTGCCGCACCAGGGCCCAGCGTGTGCCGATGGTGCTCGAGGCAACCAACCGCACCAGGGCCCAGCGTGTGCCGATGGTGGTCGAGGCAACCGCCCGCACCAGGGCCCAGCGTGTGCCGATGGTGGTCGAGGCTGCCGATGATGGTCGAGGCAACCTGCCGCACCAGGGCCCAGCGTGTGCCGATGGTGCTCGAGGCAACCGACCGCACCAGGGCCGAGCGTGTGCCGATGGTGCTCGAGGCAAGCGCCCGCACCAGGGCCCAGCGTGTGCCGATGGTGGTCGAGGCAACCTGCCGCACCAGGGCCCAGCGTGTGCCGATGGTGGTCGAGGCAAGCGCCCGCACCAGGGCCCAGCGTGTGCCGATGGTGGTCGAGGCAACCTGCCGCACCAGGGCCCAGCGTGTGCCGATGGTGCTCGAGGCAACCGACCGCACCAGGGCGGAGCGTGTGCCGATGGTGGTCGAGGCAAGCGCCCGGACCAGGGCCCAGCGTGTGCCGATGGTGGTCGAGGCAAGCGCCCGCACCAGGGCCCAGCGTGTGCCGATGGTGGTCGAGGCAACCTGCCGCACCAGGGCCCAGCGTGTGCCGATGGTGCTCGAGGCAACCGACCGCACCAGGGCCCAGCGTGTGCCGATGGTGCTCGAGGCAAGCTGCCGCACCAGGGCCCAGCGTGTGCCGATGGTGGTCGAGGCAACCGCCCGCACCAGGGCCCAGCGTGTGCCGATGGTGATCGAGGCAACCGACCGCACCAGGGCCCAGCGTGTGCCGATGGTGCTCGAGGCAACCTGCCGCACCAGGGCCCAGCGTGTGCCGATGGTGCTCGAGGCAACCTGCCGCACCAGGGCCCAGCGTGTGCCGATGGTGGTCGAGGCAAGCGCCCGCACCAGGGCCCAGCGTGTGCCGATGGTGGTCGAGGCAACCGACCGCACCAGGGCCCAGCGTGTGCCGATGGTGCTCGAGGCAACCTGCCGCACCAGGGCCCAGCGTGTGCCGATGGTGCTCGAGGCAAGCGCCCGCACCAGGGCCCAGCGTGTGCCGATGGTGGTCGAGGCAAGCGCCCGCACCAGGGCCCAGCGTGTGCCGATGGTGGTCGAGGCAACCGACCGCACCAGGGCCGAGCGTGTGCCGATGGTGGTCGAGGCAAGCGCCCGCACCAGGGCCCAGCGTGTGCCGATGGTGGTCGAGGCAACCTGTCGCACCAGGGCCCAGCGTGTGCCGATGGTGGTCGAGGCAAGCGCCCGCACCAGGGCCCAACGTGTGCCGATGGTGCTGGGGGCAACCGCCCGCACCAGGGCCCAGCGTGTGCCGATGGTGATCGAGGCAGGCGCCCGCACCAGGGCCCAGCGTGTGCCGATGGTGGTCGAGGCAAGCGCCCGCACCAGTGCCCAGCGTGTGCCGATGGTGGTCGAGGCAAGCGCCCGCACCAGGGCCCAGCTTTTGCCGATGGTGATCGAGGCAACCGGCCGCTCCAGGGCCCAGCGTGTGCCGATGGTTATCGGGGCGACCGGCCGCACCAGGGCCCAGGGTCTGCCGATGGTGCTCGAGGCAACCGCCCGCACCAAGGCTCAGCATGTGCCGCTGGTGATCGAGGCAACAACCCACACCAGGGCCCAGCTTGTGCCGATGGCGGTCGAGGCAGGTGCCCGTAC
>NW_028323017.1:495000-497500 GCF_047325235.1 Durio zibethinus | reverse complement strand
ACAACCCACACCAGGGCCCAGCTTGTGCCGATGGCGGTCGAGGCAAGTGCCCGTACCGAAGGGCAGCCTATGCCGATGATGGTCGATGCATGTGCCATCACCATGCGTCATCATGTGCCATTGATGGTCGAGGCCTTGGCCGAAGTTCGATTTTGAGCCACGGTGCCCATGCTTGGCTCCAGCATGTGCTGGTGCCGCATTTTTTTCACTCGGGACAGCATCGCCGGAGCATCGCCGGAGTACCGCCGGAGAACCTGACCGGCGGCATTGGGGTTCCGGCGATTGGGGGGGGGGGCCGGGGGGGTGTGCGCACATGATGTGCGATGGGTGCTGGTACTTGGCCTTGTGTTGGCCCCCTATCCCTCATCAAACCTCTGAGAATTCACACCCCCTTAAAGAGCATTTGAGATTTTACAGGTTTGCTACCAGTAGCCGTTAAAGTGTCTGAAATGGGGACACTTTTTTCAAACGGTCACAAAATCTTCTCTACTTCGAGTTTTTAGCTGAATTTTTTTGTGCATGCCAACAAAAATAGAAGGATCATGCCTACAAAATTTGGGGCCAAAAATCCTTATAAAAAAATTTTAAAAAATCCCGAACCGCAAAAAGTTTCGAAAATCATGAAAAATAGAAAACGAGTCATCTTCCAACGAAACTTCACGTGAAGGCTTAGGGGACCATTGTATGAATTTACAAGCCATAAAAATGGCATTGGCACGGCAGAAATTTGAAGATGTGCCTAAACCCACCAGGGCCCAGCGTGTGCCGATGGTGCTCGAGGCAACCGCCCGCACCGGGGCCCAGCGTGTGCCGATGGTGCTCGAGGCAAGCGCCCGCACCAGGGCCCAGCGTGTGCCGACGGTGGTCGAGGCAACCGCCCGCACCAGGGCCGATAGTGTGCCGATGGTGCTCGAGGCAACCTGTCGCACCAGGGCCCAGCGTGTGCCGATGGTGATCGAGGCAACCTGCCGCACCAGGGCCCAGCGTGTGCCGATGGCGCTCGAGGCAAGCTCCCGCACCAGGGCCCAGCGTGTGCCGATGGTGCTCGAGGCAACCTGCCGCACCAGGGCCCAGCGTGTGCCGATGGTGCTCGAGGCAACCTGCCGCACCAGGGCCCAGCGTGTGCGGATGGTGCTCGAGGCAAGCGCCCGCACCAGGGCCCAGCGTGTGCCGATGGTGGTCGAGGCAACCGCCCGCACCAGGGCCCAGCGTGTGCCGATGGTGGTCGAGGCAACCTGCCGCACCAGGGCCCAGCGTGTGCCGATGGTGCTCGAGGCAACCAGCCGCACCAGGGCCCAGCGTGTGCCGATGGTGCTCGAGGCAACCAACCGCACCAGGGCCCAGCGTGTGCCGATGGTGGTCGAGGCAACCGCCCGCACCAGGGCCCAGCGTGTGCCGATGGTGGTCGAGGCTGCCGATGATGGTCGAGGCTGCCGATGATGGTCGAGGCAACCTGCCGCACCAGGGCCCAGCGTGTGCCGATGGTGCTCGAGGCAACCGACCGCACCAGGGCCGAGCGTGTGCCGATGGTGCTCGAGGCAAGCGCCCGCACCAGGGCCCAGCGTGTGCCGATGGTGGTCGAGGCAACCTGCCGCACCAGGGCCCAGCGTGTGCCGATGGTGGTCGAGGCAAGCGCCCGCACCAGGGCCCAGCGTGTGCCGATGGTGGTCGAGGCAACCTGCCGCACCAGGGCCCAGCGTGTGCCGATGGTGCTCGAGGCAACCGACCGCACCAGGGCGGAGCGTGTGCCGATGGTGGTCGAGGCAAGCGCCCGGACCAGGGCCCAGCGTGTGCCGATGGTGGTCGAGGCAAGCGCCCGCACCAGGGCCCAGCGTGTGCCGATGGTGGTCGAGGCAACCTGCCGCACCAGGGCCCAGCGTGTGCCGATGGTGCTCGAGGCAACCGACCGCACCAGGGCCGAGCGTGTGCCGATGGTGCTCGAGGCAAGCTGCCGCACCAGGGCCCAGCGTGTGCCGATGGTGGTCGAGGCAACCGCCCGCACCAGGGCCCAGCGTGTGCCGATGGTGATCGAGGCAACCGACCGCACCAGGGCCCAGCGTGTGCCGATGGTGCTCGAGGCAACCTGCCGCACCAGGGCCCAGCGTGTGCCGATGGTGCTCGAGGCAACCTGCCGCACCAGGGCCCAGCGTGTGCCGATGGTGGTCGAGGCAAGCGCCCGCACCAGGGCCCAGCGTGTGCCGATGGTGGTCGAGGCAACCGACCGCACCAGGGCCCAGCGTGTGCCGATGGTGCTCGAGGCAACCTGCCGCACCAGGGCCCAGCGTGTGCCGATGGTGCTCGAGGCAAGCGCCCGCACCAGGGCCCAGCGTGTGCCGATGGTGGTCGAGGCAACCGACCGCACCAGGGCCGAGCGTGTGCCGATGGTGGTCGAGGCAAGCGCCCGCACCAGGGCCCAGCGTGTGCCGATGGTGGTCGAGGCAACCTGTCGCACCAGGGCCCAGCGTGTGCCGATGGTGGTCGAGGCAAGCGCCCGCACCAG
>NW_028323017.1:482500-485000 GCF_047325235.1 Durio zibethinus | reverse complement strand
AGCCCGCACCAAGGGCCGGCTTGTGCCGATGGTGTTCGGGGCAACCGCCCGCACCAGGGCCCTGCGTGTGCCGATGGTGCTGGGGGCAACCGCCCGCACCAGGGCCCAGCGTGTGCCGATGGTGCTGGGGGCAAGCGCCCGCACCAGGGCCCAGCGTGTGCCGATGGTGGTCGAGGCAAGCGCCCGCACCAGTGCCCAGCGTGTGCCGATGGTGGTCGAGGCAAGCGCCCGCACCAGGGCCCAGCGTGTGCCGATGGTGCTGGGGGCAAGCGCCCGCCCCAGGGCCCAGCGTGTGTCGATGGTTATCGGGGCAACCGGCCGCACCAGGGCCCAGGGTCTGCCGATGGTGCTCGAGGCAACCGCCCGCACCAAGGCTCAGCATGTGCCGATTGTGATCGAGGCAACAACCCACACCAGGGCCCAGCTTGTGCCGATGGCGGTCGAGGCAAGTGCCCGTACCGAAGGGCAGCCTATGCCGATGATGGTCGATGCATGTGCCATCACCATGCGTCATCATGTGCCATTGATGGTCGAGGCCTTGGCCGAAGTTCGATTTTGAGCCACGGTGCCCATGCTTGGCTCCAGCATGTGCTGGTGCCGCATTTTTTTCACTCGGGACAGCATCGCCGGAGCATCGCCGGAGCATCGCCGGAGTACCGCCGGAGAACCTGACCGGCGGCATTGGGGTTCCGGCGATTGGGAGGGGGGCCGGGGGGGTGTGCGCACATGATGTGCGATGGGTGCTGGTACTTGGCCTTGTGTTGGCCCCCTATCCCTCATCAAACCTCTGAGAATTCACACCCCCTTAAAGAGCATTTGAGATTTTACAGGTTTGCTACCAGTAGCCGTTAAAGTGTCTGAAATGGGGACACTTTTTTCAAACGGTCACAAAATCTTCTCTACTTCGAGTTTTTAGCTGAATTTTTTTGTGCATGCCAACAAAAATAGAAGGATCATGCCTACAAAATTTGGGGCCAAAAATCCTTATAAAAAAATTTTAAAAAATCCCGAACCGCAAAAAGTTTCGAAAATCATGAAAAATAGAAAACGAGTCATCTTCCAACGAAACTTCACGTGAAGGCTTAGGGGACCATTGTATGAATTTACAAGCCATAAAAATGGCATTGGCACGGCAGAAATTTGAAGATGTGCCTAAACCCACCAGGGCCCAGCGTGTGCCGATGGTGCTCGAGGCAACCGCCCGCACCGGGGCCCAGCGTGTGCCGATGGTGCTCGAGGCAAGCGCCCGCACCAGGGCCCAGCGTGTGCCGACGGTGGTCGAGGCAACCGCCCGCACCAGGGCCGATAGTGTGCCGATGGTGCTCGAGGCAACCTGTCGCACCAGGGCCCAGCGTGTGCCGATGGTGATCGAGGCAACCTGCCGCACCAGGGCCCAGCGTGTGCCGATGGCGCTCGAGGCAAGCTCCCGCACCAGGGCCCAGCGTGTGCCGATGGTGCTCGAGGCAACCTGCCGCACCAGGGCCCAGCGTGTGCCGATGGTGCTCGAGGCAACCTGCCGCACCAGGGCCCAGCGTGTGCGGATGGTGCTCGAGGCAAGCGCCCGCACCAGGGCCCAGCGTGTGCCGATGGTGGTCGAGGCAACCGCCCGCACCAGGGCCCAGCGTGTGCCGATGGTGGTCGAGGCAACCTGCCGCACCAGGGCCCAGCGTGTGCCGATGGTGCTCGAGGCAACCTGCCGCACCAGGGCCCAGCGTGTGCCGATGGTGCTCGAGGCAACCAACCGCACCAGGGCCCAGCGTGTGCCGATGGTGGTCGAGGCAACCGCCCGCACCAGGGCCCAGCGTGTGCCGATGGTGGTCGAGGCTGCCGATGATGGTCGAGGCAACCTGCCGCACCAGGGCCCAGCGTGTGCCGATGGTGCTCGAGGCAACCGACCGCACCAGGGCCGAGCGTGTGCCGATGGTGCTCGAGGCAAGCGCCCGCACCAGGGCCCAGCGTGTGCCGATGGTGGTCGAGGCAACCTGCCGCACCAGGGCCCAGCGTGTGCCGATGGTGGTCGAGGCAAGCGCCCGCACCAGGGCCCAGCGTGTGCCGATGGTGGTCGAGGCAACCTGCCGCACCAGGGCCCAGCGTGTGCCGATGGTGCTCGAGGCAACCGACCGCACCAGGGCGGAGCGTGTGCCGATGGTGGTCGAGGCAAGCGCCCGGACCAGGGCCCAGCGTGTGCCGATGGTGGTCGAGGCAAGCGCCCGCACCAGGGCCCAGCGTGTGCCGATGGTGGTCGAGGCAACCTGCCGCACCAGGGCCCAGCGTGTGCCGATGGTGCTCGAGGCAACCGACCGCACCAGGGCCGAGCGTGTGCCGATGGTGCTCGAGGCAAGCTGCCGCACCAGGGCCCAGCGTGTGCCGATGGTGGTCGAGGCAACCGCCCGCACCAGGGCCCAGCGTGTGCCGATGGTGATCGAGGCAACCGACCGCACCAGGGCCCAGCGTGTGCCGATGGTGCTCGAGGCAACCTGCCGCACCAGGGCCCAGCGTG
>NW_028323017.1:470000-472500 GCF_047325235.1 Durio zibethinus | reverse complement strand
GGGCCCAGCGTGTGCCGATGGTGGTCGAGGCAACCGCCCGCACCAAGGCCGAGCGTGTGCCGATGGTGGTCGAGGCAAGCGCCCGCACCAGGGCCCAACGTGTGCCGATGGTGGTCGAGGCAAGCGCCCTCACCAAGGCCGAGCGTGTGCCGATGGTGGTCGAGGCAACCGCCCGCACCAGGGCCCAGCGTGTGCCGATGGTTGTCGAGGCAAGCGCCCGCAACAAGGCCGAGCGTGTGCCGATGGTGGTCGAGGCAAGCGCCCGCACCAGGGCCCAGCGTGTGCCGATGGTGGTCGAGGCAAGCGCCCTCACCAAGGCCGAGCGTGTGCCGATGGTGGTCGAGGCAACCGGCCGCACCAAGGGCCGGCGTGTGCCGATGGTGTTCGAGGCAACCGCCCGCACCAGGGCCCAGCGTGTGCCGATGGTGGTCGAGCCAGGAGCCCGCACCAAGGGCCGGCTTGTGCCGATGGTGTTCGGGGCAACCGCCCGCACCAGGGCCCTGCGTGTGCCGATGGTGCTGGGGGCAACCGCCCGCACCAGGGCCCAGCGTGTGCCGATGGTGCTGGGGGCAAGCGCCCGCACCAGGGCCCAGCGTGTGCCGATGGTGGTCGAGGCAAGCGCCCGCACCAGTGCCCAGCGTGTGCCGATGGTGGTCGAGGCAAGCGCCCGCACCAGGGCCCAGCGTGTGCCGATGGTGCTGGGGGCAAGCGCCCGCCCCAGGGCCCAGCGTGTGTCGATGGTTATCGGGGCAACCGGCCGCACCAGGGCCCAGGGTCTGCCGATGGTGCTCGAGGCAACCGCCCGCACCAAGGCTCAGCATGTGCCGATTGTGATCGAGGCAACAACCCACACCAGGGCCCAGCTTGTGCCGATGGCGGTCGAGGCAAGTGCCCGTACCGAAGGGCAGCCTATGCCGATGATGGTCGATGCATGTGCCATCACCATGCGTCATCATGTGCCATTGATGGTCGAGGCCTTGGCCGAAGTTCGATTTTGAGCCACGGTGCCCATGCTTGGCTCCAGCATGTGCTGGTGCCGCATTTTTTTCACTCGGGACAGCATCGCCGGAGCATCGCCGGAGCATCGCCGGAGTACCGCCGGAGAACCTGACCGGCGGCATTGGGGTTCCGGCGATTGGGAGGGGGGCCGGGGGGGTGTGCGCACATGATGTGCGATGGGTGCTGGTACTTGGCCTTGTGTTGGCCCCCTATCCCTCATCAAACCTCTGAGAATTCACACCCCCTTAAAGAGCATTTGAGATTTTACAGGTTTGCTACCAGTAGCCGTTAAAGTGTCTGAAATGGGGACACTTTTTTCAAACGGTCACAAAATCTTCTCTACTTCGAGTTTTTAGCTGAATTTTTTTGTGCATGCCAACAAAAATAGAAGGATCATGCCTACAAAATTTGGGGCCAAAAATCCTTACAAAAAAATTTTAAAAAATCCCGAACCGCAAAAAGTTTCGAAAATCATGAAAAATAGAAAACGAGTCATCTTCCAACGAAACTTCACGTGAAGGCTTAGGGGACCATTGTATGAATTTACAAGCCATAAAAATGGCATTGGCACGGCAGAAATTTGAAGATGTGCCTAAACCCACCAGGGCCCAGCGTGTGCCGATGGTGCTCGAGGCAACCGCCCGCACCGGGGCCCAGCGTGTGCCGATGGTGCTCGAGGCAAGCGCCCGCACCAGGGCCCAGCGTGTGCCGACGGTGGTCGAGGCAACCGCCCGCACCAGGGCCGATAGTGTGCCGATGGTGCTCGAGGCAACCTGTCGCACCAGGGCCCAGCGTGTGCCGATGGTGATCGAGGCAACCTGCCGCACCAGGGCCCAGCGTGTGCCGATGGCGCTCGAGGCAAGCTCCCGCACCAGGGCCCAGCGTGTGCCGATGGTGCTCGAGGCAACCTGCCGCACCAGGGCCCAGCGTGTGCCGATGGTGGTCGAGGCAACCTGCCGCACCAGGGCCCAGCGTGTACGGATGGTGCTCGAGGCAAGCGCCCGCACCAGGGCCCAGCGTGTGCCGATGGTGGTCGAGGCAACCGCCCGCACCAGGGCCCAGCGTGTGCCGATGGTGGTCGAGGCAACCTGCCGCACCAGGGCCCAGCGTGTGCCGATGGTGCTCGAGGCAACCTGCCGCACCAGGGCCCAGCGTGTGCCGATGGTGCTCGAGGCAACCAACCGCACCAGGGCCCAGCGTGTGCCGATGGTGGTCGAGGCAACCGCCCGCACCAGGGCCCAGCGTGTGCCGATGGTGGTCGAGGCTGCCGATGATGGTCGAGGCAACCTGCCGCACCAGGGCCCAGCGTGTGCCGATGGTGCTCGAGGCAACCGACCGCACCAGGGCCGAGCGTGTGCCGATGGTGCTCGAGGCAAGCGCCCGCACCAGGGCCCAGCGTGTGCCGATGGTGGTCGAGGCAACCTGCCGCACCAGGGCCCAGCGTGTGTCGATGGTGGTCGAGGCAAGCGCCCGCACCAGGGCCCAGCGTGTGCCGATGGTG
>NW_028323017.1:455000-460000 GCF_047325235.1 Durio zibethinus | reverse complement strand
AGCATCCGCCGCGTGCACGGGCTGGAGCTCGGCTCCCTTTTTTTGCATGCAAGCCAACCGATCGAGGCCATGGGCGCCTGCCGGTCACCGGAGCAACCAGTCGCCGGACAAAAATCGCCGGAAGGCATGCACGCCCTGTATTTCGTTCGAGGGACGTTGGCCGGGGTGCACGCAATGGGAGGCCCATCGCGCACACCTACTCCCCCCGTGGGGGGGGGAGAGGGGGTGCCGGACCACCACCCCCTAAAGAGCATTAGAGATTTTACAGATATGCTACCAGTAGACGTTAAAATGTCTGAAACGGGGACACTTTTTCCAAACAAGCAAATCCCACACCGAGGGTGCGCAGGTGCCGATGGTGGTCGAGGCATGTGCCCGCAACAAGGGCCAACGTGAGCCGATGGTGGTCGAGGCAACCGCCCGCACCAGCTCGAGGCATGTGCCCACACCAAGGCCCGGCATGTATCGATGGTGTTCGACTTAGGGGCCATCTTCTGCTGATGGTGGTCGAGGCAAGAGCCCGCACCAAGGGCCAGCGTGTGCCCATGGTGCTCGAGGCAACCGACCGCACCAGGGCCCGAGGCAACCGCCCGCACCAGGGCCCAGCGTGTGCCGATGGTGCTCGAGGCAACCGCCCGCACCAAGGGCCGGCTTGTGCCGATGGTGTTCGAGGCAACCGCCCGCACCAGGGCCCAGCGTGTGCCGATGGTGGTCGAGGCAACCGCCAGCACCAGGGCCCAGCGTGTGCCGATGGTGGTCGAGGCAACCGCCCGCACCAGGGCCCAGCGTGTGCCGATGGTGGTCGAGGCAAGCGCCCGCACCAAGGCCGAGCGTGTGCCGATGGTGGTCGAGGCAAGCGCCCGCACCAGGGCCCAGCGTGTGCCGATGGTGGTCGAGGCAAGCGCCCTCACCAAGGCCGAGCGTGTGCCGATGGTGGTCGAGGCAACCGCCCGCACCAGGGCCCAGCGTGTGCCGATGGTGGTCGAGGCAAGCGCCCGCACCAAGGCCGAGCGTGTGCCGATGGTGGTCGAGGCAAGCGCCCGCACCAGGGCCCAGCGTGTGCCGATGGTGGTCGAGGCAAGCGCCCTCACCAAGGCCGAGCGTGTGCCGATGGTGGTCGAGGCAACCGGCCGCACCAAGGGCCGGCGTGTGCCGATGGTGTTCGAGGCAACCGCCCGCACCAGGGCCCAGCGTGTGCCGATGGTGGTCGAGCCAGGAGCCCGCACCAAGGGCCGGCTTGTGCCGATGGTGTTCGGGGCAACCGCCCGCACCAGGGCCCTGCGTGTGCCTATGGTGCTGGGGGCAACCGCCCGCACCAGGGCCCAGCGTGTGCCGATGGTGCTGGGGGCAAGCGCCCGCACCAGGGCCCAGCGTGTGCCGATGGTGCTGGGGGCAACCGCCCGGACCAGGGCCCAACGTGTGCCGATGGTGGTCGAGGGAACCGCCCGCACCAGGGCCCAGCGTGTGCCGATGGTGCTCGGGGCAACCGGCCGCACCAGGGCCCAGGGTCTGCCGATGGTGCTCGAGGCAACCGCCCGCACCAAGGCTCAGCATGTGCCGATTGTGATCGAGGCAACAACCCACACCAGGGCCCAGCTTGTGCCGATGGCGGTCGAGGCAAGTGCCCGTACCGAAGGGCAGCCTATGCCGATGATGGTCGATGCATGTGCCATCACCATGCGTCATCATGTGCCATTGATGGTCGAGGCCTTGGCCGAAGTTCGATTTTGAGCCACGGTGCCCATGCTTGGCTCCAGCATGTGCAAGTGCCGCATTTTTTTCACTCGGGACAGCATCGCCGGAGCATCGCCGGAGTACCGCCGGAGAACCTGACCGGCGGCATTGGGGTTCCGGCGATTGGGAGGGGGGCCGGGGGGGTGTGCGCACATGATGTGCGATGGGTGCTGGTACTTGGCCTTGTGTTGGCCCCCTATCCCTCATCAAACCTCTGAGAATTCACACCCCCTTAAAGAGCATTTGAGATTTTACAGGTTTGCTACCAGTAGCCGTTAAAGTGTCTGAAATGGGGACACTTTTTTCAAACGGTCACAAAATCTTCTCTACTTCGAGTTTTTAGCTGAATTTTTTTGTGCATACCAACAAAAATAGAAGGATCATGCCTACAAAATTTGGGGCCAAAAATCCTTATAAAAAAATTTTAAAAAATCCCGAACCGCAAAAAGTTTCGAAAATCATGAAAAATAGAAAACGAGTCATCTTCCAACGAAACTTCACGTGAAGGCTTAGGGGACCATTGTATGAATTTACAAGCCATAAAAATGGCATTGGCACGGCAGAAATTTGAAGATGTGCCTAAACCCACCAGGGCCCAGCGTGTGCCGATGGTGCTCGAGGCAACCGCCCGCACCAGGGCCCAGCGTGTGCCGACGGTGGTCGAGGCAACCGCCCGCACCAGGGCCGATAGTGTGCCGATGGTGCTCGAGGCAACCTGTCGCACCAGGGCCCAGCGTGTGCCGATGGTGATCGAGGCAACCTGCCGCACCAGGGCCCAGCGTGTGCCGATGCTGGTCGAGGCAAGCGCCCGCACCAGCGCCCAGCGTGTACCGATGGTGCTCGAGGCAACCTGCCGCACCAGGGCCCAGCGTGTGCCGATGGCGCTCGAGGCAAGCTCCCGCACCAGGGCCCAGCGTGTGCCGATGGCGCTCGAGGCAACCTGCCGCACCAGGGCCCAGCGTGTGCCGATGGCGCTCGAGGCAACCCTCCGCACCAGGGTCCAGCGTGTGCCGATGGTGCTCGAGGCAACCGACCGCACCAGGGCCGAGCGTGTGCCGATGGTGGTCGAGGCAAGCGCCCGCACCAGGGCCCAGCGTGTGCCGATGGTGGTCGAGGCTGCCGATGATGGTCGAGGCAACCTGCCGCACCAGGGCCCAGCGTGTGCCGATGGTGCTCGAGGCAACCGACCGCACCAGGGCCGAGCGTGTGCCGATGGTGCTCGAGGCAAGCGCCCGCACCAGGGCCCAACGTGTGCCGATGGTGGAGGAGGCAACCTGCCGCACCAGGGCCCAGCGTGTGCCGATGGTGGTCGAGGCAAGCGCCCGCACCAGGGCCCAGCGTGTGCCGATGGTGGTCGAGGCAACCTGCCGCACCAGGGCCCAGCGTGTGCCGATGGTGGTCGAGGCAAGCGCCCGCACCAGGGCCCAGCGTGTGCCGATGGTGGTCGAGGCAACCTGCCGCACCAGGGCCCAGCGTGTGCCGATGGTGCTCGAGGCAACCGACCGCACCAGGGCCTAGCGTGTGCCGATGGTGGTCGAGGCAACCGCCCGCACCAGGGCCCAGCGTGTGCCGATGGTGGTCGAGGCTGCCGATGGTGGTCGAGGCAACCTGCCGCACCAGGGCCCAGCGTGTGCCGATGGTGGTCGAGGCAACCGACCGCACCAGGGCCGAGCGTGTGCCGATGGTGCTCGAGGCAAGCTGCCGCACCAGGGCCCAGCGTGTGCCGATGGTGGTCGAGGCAACCGCCCGCACCAGGGCCCAGCGTGTGCCGATGGTGATCGAGGCAACCGACCGCACCAGGGCCCAGCGTGTGCCGATGGTGCTCGAGGCAACCTGCCGCACCAGGGCCCAGCGTGTGCCGATGGTGGTCGAGGCAACCTGCCGCACCAGGGCCCAGCGTGTGCCGATGGTGGTCGAGGCAAGCGCCCGCACCAGGGCCCAGCGTGTGCCGATGGTGGTCGAGGCAACCGACCGCACCAGGGCCCAGCGTGTGCCGATGGTGCTCGAGGCAACCTGCCGCACCAGGGCCCAGCGTGTGCCGATGGTGGTCGAGGCAAGCGCCCGCACCAGGGCCCAGCGTGTGCCGATGGTGCTCGAGGCAACCGACCGCACCAGGGCCGAGCGTGTGCCGATGGTGGTCGAGGCAAGCGCCCGCACCAGGGCCCAGCGTGTGCCGATGGTGATCGAGGCAAGCGCCCGCACCAGGGCCCAGCGTGTGCCGATGGTGGTCGTGGCAAGCGCCCGCACCAGTGCCCAGCGTGTGCCGATGGTGGTCGAGGCAAGCGCCCGCACCAGGGCCCAGGTGTGCCGATGGTGGTCGAGGCAAGCGCCCGCACCAGTGCCCAGCGTGTGCCGATGGTGGTCGAGGCAAGCGCCCGCACCAGGGCCCAGCTTTTGCCGATGGTGATCGAGGCAACCGGCCGCTCCAGGGCCCAGCGTGTGCCGATGGTTATCGGGGCAACCGGCCGCACCAGGGCCCAGGGTCTGCCGATGGTGCTCGAGGCAACCGCCCGCACCAAGGCTCAGCATGTGCCGCTGGTGATCGAGGCAACAACCCACACCAGGGCCCAGCTTGTGCCGATGGCGGTCGAGGCAAGTGCCCGTACCGAAGGGCAGCCTATGCCGATGATGGTCGATGCATGTGCCATCACCATGCGTCATCATGTGCCATTGATGGTCGAGGCCTTGGCCGAAGTTCGATTTTGAGCCACGGTGCCCATGCTTGGCTCCAGCATGTGCTGGTGCCGCATTTTTTTCACTCGGGACAGCATCGCCGGAGCATCGCCGGAGCATCGCCGGAGCATCGCCGGAGTACCGCCGGAGAACCTGACCGGCGGCATTGGGGTTCCGGCGATTGGGAGGGGGGCCGGGGGGGGTGTGCGCACATGACGTGCGATGGGTGCTGGTACTTGGCCCTTGTGTTGGCCCCCTATCCCTCATCAAACCTCTGAGAACTCACACCCCCTTAAAGAGCGTTTGAGATTTTACAGGTTTGCTGCCAGTAGCCGTTAAAGTGTCTGAAACGGGGACACTTTTTTCAAACGGTCACGAAATCTTCTCCGGTTCGAGTTTTTAGCTGAATTTTTTTGTGCATGCCAACAAAAATAGAAGGATCACGTCCACAAAATTTGGGGCCAAAACTCCTTCTAAAAAAATTCTAAAAAATCACGAACCGCAAAAAGTTTCGAAAATCGTGAAAAATAGAAAACGAGTCATCTTGCAACGAAACTTCACGTGAAGGCTTAGGGGACCATTGTATGAATTTA
>NW_028323017.1:442500-445000 GCF_047325235.1 Durio zibethinus | reverse complement strand
CAGAAATTTGAAGATGTGCCTAAACCCACCAGGGCCCAGCGTGTGCCGATGGTGCTCGAGGCAACCGCCCGCACCAGGGCCCAGCGTGTGCCGATGGTGCTCGAGGCAAGCGCCCGCACCAGGGCCCAGCGTGTGCCGACGGTGGTCGAGGCAACCGCCCGCACCAGGGCCGATAGTGTGCCGATGGTGCTCGAGG
Source organism: Durio zibethinus (assembly GCF_047325235.1). Classification (NCBI taxonomy): domain Eukaryota; kingdom Viridiplantae; phylum Streptophyta; class Magnoliopsida; order Malvales; family Malvaceae; genus Durio; species Durio zibethinus. Next base: position 444,804 of record NW_028323017.1, on the reverse strand, counting down.
CAACCTGTCGCACCAGGGCCCAGCGTGTGCCGATGGTGATCGAGGCAACCTGCCGCACCAGGGCCCAGCGTGTGCCGATGCTGGTCGAGGCAAGCGCCCGCACCAGCGCCCAGCGTGTGCCGATGGTGCTCGAGGCAACCTGCCGCACCAGGGCCCAGCGTGTGCCGATGGCGCTCGAGGCAAGCTCCCGCACCAGGGCCCAGCGTGTGCCAATGGCGCTCGAGGCAACCTGCCGCACCAGGGCCCAGCGTGTGCCGATGGCGCTCGAGGCAACCCTCCGCACCAGGGTCCAGCGTGTGCCGATGGTGCTCGAGGCAACCGACCGCACCAGGGCCGAGCGTGTGCCGATGGTGGTCGAGGCAAGCGCCCGCACCAGGGCCCAGCGTGTGCCGATGGTGGTCGAGGCTGCCGATGATGGTCGAGGCAACCTGCCGCACCAGGGCCCAGCGTGTGCCGATGGTGCTCGAGGCAACCGACCGCACCAGGGCCGAGCGTGTGCCGATGGTGCTCGAGGCAAGCGCCCGCACCAGGGCCCAACGTGTGCCGATGGTGGAGGAGGCAACCTGCCGCACCAGGGCCCAGCGTGTGCCGATGGTGGTCGAGGCAAGCGCCCGCACCAGGGCCCAGCGTGTGCCGATGGTGGTCGAGGCAACCTGCCGCACCAGGGCCCAGCGTGTGCCGATGGTGGTCGAGGCAAGCGCCCGCACCAGGGCCCAGCGTGTGCCGATGGTGGTCGAGGCAACCTGCCGCACCAGGGCCCAGCGTGTGCCGATGGTGCTCGAGGCAACCGACCGCACCAGGGCCTAGCGTGTGCCGATGGTGGTCGAGGCAACCGCCCGCACCAGGGCCCAGCGTGTGCCGATGGTGGTCGAGGCTGCCGATGGTGGTCGAGGCAACCTGCCGCACCAGGGCCCAGCGTGTGCCGATGGTGGTCGAGGCAACCGACCGCACCAGGGCCGAGCGTGTGCCGATGGTGCTCGAGGCAAGCTGCCGCACCAGGGCCCAGCGTGTGCCGATGGTGGTCGAGGCAACCGCCCGCACCAGGGCCCAGCGTGTGCCGATGGTGATCGAGGCAACCGACCGCACCAGGGCCCAGCGTGTGCCGATGGTGCTCGAGGCAACCTGCCGCACCAGGGCCCAGCGTGTGCCGATGGTGGTCGAGGCAACCTGCCGCACCAGGGCCCAGCGTGTGCCGATGGTGGTCGAGGCAAGCGCCCGCACCAGGGCCCAGCGTGTGCCGATGGTGGTCGAGGCAACCGACCGCACCAGGGCCCAGCGTGTGCCGATGGTGGTCGAGGCAAGCGCCCGCACCAGGGCCCAGCGTGTGCCGATGGTGCTCGAGGCAACCGACCGCACCAGGGCCGAGCGTGTGCCGATGGTGGTCGAGGCAAGCGCCCGCACCAGGGCCCAGCGTGTGCCGATGGTGATCGAGGCAAGCGCCCGCACCAGGGCCCAGCGTGTGCCGATGGTGGTCGTGGCAAGCGCCCGCACCAGTGCCCAGCGTGTGCCGATGGTGGTCGAGGCAAGCGCCCGCACCAGGGCCCAGGTGTGCCGATGGTGGTCGAGGCAAGCGCCCGCACCAGTGCCCAGCGTGTGCCGATGGTGGTCGAGGCAAGCGCCCGCACCAGGGCCCAGCTTTTGCCGATGGTGATCGAGGCAACCGGCCGCTCCAGGGCCCAGCGTGTGCCGATGGTTATCGGGGCAACCGGCCGCACCAGGGCCCAGGGTCTGCCGATGGTGCTCGAGGCAACCGCCCGCACCAAGGCTCAGCATGTGCCGCTGGTGATCGAGGCAACAACCCACACCAGGGCCCAGCTTGTGCCGATGGCGGTCGAGGCAAGTGCCCGTACCGAAGGGCAGCCTATGCCGATGATGGTCGATGCATGTGCCATCACCATGCGTCATCATGTGCCATTGATGGTCGAGGCCTTGGCCGAAGTTCGATTTTGAGCCACGGTGCCCATGCTTGGCTCCAGCATGTGCTGGTGCCGCATTTTTTTCACTCGGGACAGCATCGCCGGAGCATCGCCGGAGCATCGCCGGAGTACCGCCGGAGAACCTGACCGGCGGCATTGGGGTTCCGGCGATTGGGAGGGGGGCCGGGGGGGGTGTGCGCACATGACGTGCGATGGGTGCTGGTACTTGGCCCTTGTGTTGGCCCCCTATCCCTCATCAAACCTCTGAGAACTCACACCCCCTTAAAGAGCGTTTGAGATTTTACAGGTTTGCTGCCAGTAGCCGTTAAAGTGTCTGAAACGGGGACACTTTTTTCAAACGGTCACGAAATCTTCTCCGGTTCGAGTT
>NW_028323017.1:430000-432500 GCF_047325235.1 Durio zibethinus | reverse complement strand
AACAAAAATAGAAGGATCATGCCTACAAAATTTGGGGCCAAAAATCCTTATAAAAAAATTTTAAAAAATCCCGAACCGCAAAAAGTTTCGAAAATCATGAAAAATAGAAAACGAGTCATCTTCCAACGAAACTTCACGTGAAGGCTTAGGGGACCATTGTATGAATTTACAAGCCATAAAAATGGCATTGGCACGGCAGAAATTTGAAGATGTGCCTAAACCCACCAGGGCCCAGCGTGTGCCGATGGTGCTCGAGGCAACCGCCCGCACCAGGGCCCAGCGTGTGCCGATGGTGCTCGAGGCAAGCGCCCGCACCAGGGCCCAGCGTGTGCCGACGGTGGTCGAGGCAACCGCCCGCACCAGGGCCGATAGTGTGCCGATGGTGCTCGAGGCAACCTGTCGCACCAGGGCCCAGCGTGTGCCGATGGTGATCGAGGCAACCTGCCGCACCAGGGCCCAGCGTGTGCCGATGCTGGTCGAGGCAAGCGCCCGCACCAGCGCCCAGCGTGTGCCGATGGTGCTCGAGGCAACCTGCCGCACCAGGGCCCAGCGTGTGCCGATGGCGCTCGAGGCAAGCTCCCGCACCAGGGCCCAGCGTGTGCCGATGGCGCTCGAGGCAACCTGCCGCACCAGGGCCCAGCGTGTGCCGATGGCGCTCGAGGCAACCCTCCGCACCAGGGTCCAGCGTGTGCCGATGGTGCTCGAGGCAACCGACCGCACCAGGGCCGAGCGTGTGCCGATGGTGGTCGAGGCAAGCGCCCGCACCAGGGCCCAGCGTGTGCCGATGGTGGTCGAGGCTGCCGATGATGGTCGAGGCAACCTGCCGCACCAGGGCCCAGCGTGTGCCGATGGTGCTCGAGGCAACCGACCGCACCAGGGCCGAGCGTGTGCCGATGGTGCTCGAGGCAAGCGCCCGCACCAGGGCCCAACGTGTGCCGATGGTGGAGGAGGCAACCTGCCGCACCAGGGCCCAGCGTGTGCCGATGGTGGTCGAGGCAAGCGCCCGCACCAGGGCCCAGCGTGTGCCGATGGTGGTCGAGGCAACCTGCCGCACCAGGGCCCAGCGTGTGCCGATGGTGGTCGAGGCAAGCGCCCGCACCAGGGCCCAGCGTGTGCCGATGGTGGTCGAGGCAACCTGCCGCACCAGGGCCCAGCGTGTGCCGATGGTGCTCGAGGCAACCGACCGCACCAGGGCCTAGCGTGTGCCGATGGTGGTCGAGGCAACCGCCCGCACCAGGGCCCAGCGTGTGCCGATGGTGGTCGAGGCTGCCGATGGTGGTCGAGGCAACCTGCCGCACCAGGGCCCAGCGTGTGCCGATGGTGGTCGAGGCAACCGACCGCACCAGGGCCGAGCGTGTGCCGATGGTGCTCGAGGCAAGCTGCCGCACCAGGGCCCAGCGTGTGCCGATGGTGGTCGAGGCAACCGCCCGCACCAGGGCCCAGCGTGTGCCGATGGTGATCGAGGCAACCGACCGCACCAGGGCCCAGCGTGTGCCGATGGTGCTCGAGGCAACCTGCCGCACCAGGGCCCAGCGTGTGCCGATGGTGGTCGAGGCAACCTGCCGCACCAGGGCCCAGCGTGTGCCGATGGTGGTCGAGGCAAGCGCCCGCACCAGGGCCCAGCGTGTGCCGATGGTGGTCGAGGCAACCGACCGCACCAGGGCCCAGCGTGTGCCGATGGTGCTCGAGGCAACCTGCCGCACCAGGGCCCAGCGTGTGCCGATGGTGGTCGAGGCAAGCGCCCGCACCAGGGCCCAGCGTGTGCCGATGGTGCTCGAGGCAACCGACCGCACCAGGGCCGAGCGTGTGCCGATGGTGGTCGAGGCAAGCGCCCGCACCAGGGCCCAGCGTGTGCCGATGGTGATCGAGGCAAGCGCCCGCACCAGGGCCCAGCGTGTGCCGATGGTGGTCGTGGCAAGCGCCCGCACCAGTGCCCAGCGTGTGCCGATGGTGGTCGAGGCAAGCGCCCGCACCAGGGCCCAGGTGTGCCGATGGTGGTCGAGGCAAGCGCCCGCACCAGTGCCCAGCGTGTGCCGATGGTGGTCGAGGCAAGCGCCCGCACCAGGGCCCAGCTTTTGCCGATGGTGATCGAGGCAACCGGCCGCTCCAGGGCCCAGCGTGTGCCGATGGTTATCGGGGCAACCGGCCGCACCAGGGCCCAGGGTCTGCCGATGGTGCTCGAGGCAACCGCCCGCACCAAGGCTCAGCATGTGCCGCTGGTGATCGAGGCAACAACCCACACCAGGGCCCAGCTTGTGCCGATGGCGGTCGAGGCAAGTGCCCGTACCGAAGGGCAGCCTATGCCGATGATGGTCGATGCATGTGCCATCACCATGCGTCATCATGTGCCATTGATGGTCGAGGCCTTGGCCGAAGTTCGATTTTGAGCCACGGTGCCCATGCTTGGCTCCAGCATGTGCTGGTGCCGCATTTTTTTCACTCGGGACAGCATCGCCGGAGCATCGCCGGAGCATCGCCGGAGTACCGCCGGAGAACCTGA
>NW_028323017.1:417500-420000 GCF_047325235.1 Durio zibethinus | reverse complement strand
TTGGGAGGGGGGCCGGGGGGGTGTGCGCACATGATGTGCGATGGGTGCTGGTACTTGGCCTTGTGTTGGCCCCCTATCCCTCATCAAACCTCTGAGAATTCACACCCCCTTAAAGAGCATTTGAGATTTTACAGGTTTGCTACCAGTAGCCGTTAAAGTGTCTGAAATGGGGACACTTTTTTCAAACGGTCACAAAATCTTCTCTACTTCGAGTTTTTAGCTGAATTTTTTTGTGCATGCCAACAAAAATAGAAGGATCATGCCTACAAAATTTGGGGCCAAAAATCCTTATAAAAAAATTTTAAAAAATCCCGAACCGCAAAAAGTTTCGAAAATCATGAAAAATAGAAAACGAGTCATCTTCCAACGAAACTTCACGTGAAGGCTTAGGGGACCATTGTATGAATTTACAAGCCATAAAAATGGCATTGGCACGGCAGAAATTTGAAGATGTGCCTAAACCCACCAGGGCCCAGCGTGTGCCGATGGTGCTCGAGGCAACCGCCCGCACCAGGGCCCAGCGTGTGCCGATGGTGCTCGAGGCAAGCGCCCGCACCAGGGCCCAGCGTGTGCCGACGGTGGTCGAGGCAACCGCCCGCACCAGGGCCGATAGTGTGCCGATGGTGCTCGAGGCAACCTGTCGCACCAGGGCCCAGCGTGTGCCGATGGTGATCGAGGCAACCTGCCGCACCAGGGCCCAGCGTGTGCCGATGCTGGTCGAGGCAAGCGCCCGCACCAGCGCCCAGCGTGTGCCGATGGTGCTCGAGGCAACCTGCCGCACCAGGGCCCAGCGTGTGCCGATGGCGCTCGAGGCAAGCTCCCGCACCAGGGCCCAGCGTGTGCCGATGGCGCTCGAGGCAACCTGCCGCACCAGGGCCCAGCGTGTGCCGATGGCGCTCGAGGCAACCCTCCGCACCAGGGTCCAGCGTGTGCCGATGGTGCTCGAGGCAACCGACCGCACCAGGGCCGAGCGTGTGCCGATGGTGGTCGAGGCAAGCGCCCGCACCAGGGCCCAGCGTGTGCCGATGGTGGTCGAGGCTGCCGATGATGGTCGAGGCAACCTGCCGCACCAGGGCCCAGCGTGTGCCGATGGTGCTCGAGGCAACCGACCGCACCAGGGCCGAGCGTGTGCCGATGGTGCTCGAGGCAAGCGCCCGCACCAGGGCCCAACGTGTGCCGATGGTGGAGGAGGCAACCTGCCGCACCAGGGCCCAGCGTGTGCCGATGGTGGTCGAGGCAACCTGCCGCACCAGGGCCCAGCGTGTGCCGATGGTGGTCGAGGCAAGCGCCCGCACCAGGGCCCAGCGTGTGCCGATGGTGGTCGAGGCAACCTGCCGCACCAGGGCCCAGCGTGTGCCGATGGTGCTCGAGGCAACCGACCGCACCAGGGCCTAGCGTGTGCCGATGGTGGTCGAGGCAACCGCCCGCACCAGGGCCCAGCGTGTGCCGATGGTGGTCGAGGCAACCGACCGCACCAGGGCCGAGCGTGTGCCGATGGTGCTCGAGGCAAGCTGCCGCACCAGGGCCCAGCGTGTGCCGATGGTGGTCGAGGCAACCGCCCGCACCAGGGCCCAGCGTGTGCCGATGGTGATCGAGGCAACCGACCGCACCAGGGCCCAGCGTGTGCCGATGGTGCTCGAGGCAACCTGCCGCACCAGGGCCCAGCGTGTGCCGATGGTGGTCGAGGCAACCTGCCGCACCAGGGCCCAGCGTGTGCCGATGGTGGTCGAGGCAAGCGCCCGCACCAGGGCCCAGCGTGTGCCGATGGTGGTCGAGGCAACCGACCGCACCAGGGCCCAGCGTGTGCCGATGGTGGTCGAGGCAAGCGCCCGCACCAGGGCCCAGCGTGTGCCGATGGTGCTCGAGGCAACCGACCGCACCAGGGCCGAGCGTGTGCCGATGGTGGTCGAGGCAAGCGCCCGCACCAGGGCCCAGCGTGTGCCGATGGTGATCGAGGCAAGCGCCCGCACCAGGGCCCAGCGTGTGCCGATGGTGGTCGTGGCAAGCGCCCGCACCAGTGCCCAGCGTGTGCCGATGGTGGTCGAGGCAAGCGCCCGCACCAGGGCCCAGGTGTGCCGATGGTGGTCGAGGCAAGCGCCCGCACCAGTGCCCAGCGTGTGCCGATGGTGGTCGAGGCAAGCGCCCGCACCAGGGCCCAGCTTTTGCCGATGGTGATCGAGGCAACCGGCCGCTCCAGGGCCCAGCGTGTGCCGATGGTTATCGGGGCAACCGGCCGCACCAGGGCCCAGGGTCTGCCGATGGTGCTCGAGGCAACCGCCCGCACCAAGGCTCAGCATGTGCCGCTGGTGATCGAGGCAACAACCCACACCAGGGCCCAGCTTGTGCCGATGGCGGTCGAGGCAAGTGCCCGTACCGAAGGGCAGCCTATGCCGATGATGGTCGATACATGTGCCATCACCATGCGTCATCATGTGCCATTGATGGTCGAGGCCTTGGCCGAAGTTCGATTTTGAGCCACGGTGCCCATGCTTGGCTCCAG
>NW_028323017.1:400000-407500 GCF_047325235.1 Durio zibethinus | reverse complement strand
ACTCGGGACAGCATCGCCGGAGCATCGCCGGAGCATCGCCGGAGTACCGCCGGAGAACCTGACCGGCGGCATTGGGGTTCCGGCGATTGGGAGGGGGGCCGGGGGGGTGTGCGCACATGATGTGCGATGGGTGCTGGTACTTGGCCTTGTGTTGGCCCCCTATCCCTCATCAAACCTCTGAGAATTCACACCCCCTTAAAGAGCATTTGAGATTTTACAGGTTTGCTACCAGTAGCCGTTAAAGTGTCTGAAATGGGGACACTTTTTTCAAACGGTCACAAAATCTTCTCTACTTCGAGTTTTTAGCTGAATTTTTTTGTGCATGCCAACAAAAATAGAAGGATCATGCCTACAAAATTTGGGGCCAAAAATCCTTATAAAAAAATTTTAAAAAATCCCGAACCGCAAAAAGTTTCGAAAATCATGAAAAATAGAAAACGAGTCATCTTCCAACGAAACTTCACGTGAAGGCTTAGGGGACCATTGTATGAATTTACAAGCCATAAAAATGGCATTGGCACGGCAGAAATTTGAAGATGTGCCTAAACCCACCAGGGCCCAGCGTGTGCCGATGGTGCTCGAGGCAACCGCCCGCACCAGGGCCCAGCGTGTGCCGATGGTGCTCGAGGCAAGCGCCCGCACCAGGGCCCAGCGTGTGCCGACGGTGGTCGAGGCAACCGCCCGCACCAGGGCCGATAGTGTGCCGATGGTGCTCGAGGCAACCTGTCGCACCAGGGCCCAGCGTGTGCCGATGGTGATCGAGGCAACCTGCCGCACCAGGGCCCAGCGTGTGCCGATGCTGGTCGAGGCAAGCGCCCGCACCAGCGCCCAGCGTGTGCCGATGGTGCTCGAGGCAACCTGCCGCACCAGGGCCCAGCGTGTGCCGATGGCGCTCGAGGCAAGCTCCCGCACCAGGGCCCAGCGTGTGCCGATGGCGCTCGAGGCAACCTGCCGCACCAGGGCCCAGCGTGTGCCGATGGCGCTCGAGGCAACCCTCCGCACCAGGGTCCAGCGTGTGCCGATGGTGCTCGAGGCAACCGACCGCACCAGGGCCGAGCGTGTGCCGATGGTGGTCGAGGCAAGCGCCCGCACCAGGGCCCAGCGTGTGCCGATGGTGGTCGAGGCTGCCGATGATGGTCGAGGCAACCTGCCGCACCAGGGCCCAGCGTGTGCCGATGGTGCTCGAGGCAACCGACCGCACCAGGGCCGAGCGTGTGCCGATGGTGCTCGAGGCAAGCGCCCGCACCAGGGCCCAACGTGTGCCGATGGTGGAGGAGGCAACCTGCCGCACCAGGGCCCAGCGTGTGCCGATGGTGGTCGAGGCAAGCGCCCGCACCAGGGCCCAGCGTGTGCCGATGGTGGTCGAGGCAACCTGCCGCACCAGGGCCCAACGTGTGCCGATGGTGGTCGAGGCAAGCGCCCGCACCAGGGCCCAGCGTGTGCCGATGGTGGTCGAGGCAACCTGCCGCACCAGGGCCCAGCGTGTGCCGATGGTGCTCGAGGCAACCGACCGCACCAGGGCCTAGCGTGTGCCGATGGTGGTCGAGGCAACCGCCCGCACCAGGGCCCAGCGTGTGCCGATGGTGGTCGAGGCTGCCGATGGTGGTCGAGGCAACCTGCCGCACCAGGGCCCAGCGTGTGCCGATGGTGGTCGAGGCAACCGCCCGCACCAGGGCCCAGCGTGTGCCGATGGTGATCGAGGCAACCGACCGCACCAGGGCCCAGCGTGTGCCGATGGTGGTCGAGGCAACCTGCCGCACCAGGGCCCAGCGTGTGCCGATGGTGGTCGAGGCAACCTGCCGCACCAGGGCCCAGCGTGTGCCGATGGTGGTCGAGGCAAGCGCCCGTGTCACGCCCTGGGCGGGCGCGCCAGGCACATCAGCCAGACCAGCAGCTAAGGCCCGCAGACCAGGCGTGCTGGCGGGTATCAGTGCGCAAAGCCTATCAAACGAGCTCCAAACGCCCGCCCATCTTGCAGGACAACTCATGAGACCAAGGCCTGGCATTTGGGCTGCCCGCACCACATCCAGAAGGGCCCGAGGTGCTGGATACGCAAGGGAAGCTTCTGGAACCAGGCAGGATCAGCATCAGCATCCTGGCAGATTTGGTTGACCCTGAAAATCAGGAACCAGCATCTTGATTAAATGTAATCCCATGATTGTAGCCTTTATTTTAGGGATTTGCCATTAAGTTGTAGCTGGAGCCTCAACTATAAATAGAGGGCTGCTCCACCCTCATTTGTATACCATCAAACACTTCTGTTTCAGTGAATACAAGAGCATTTCCAGAATTCTGTTTTTCCTGTCCTGTTTCTCTTTAACTTGCGTAATCAGCCCTTCCCTTTGTTCTAGTGCCCGCACGCTTGTGTTTTAGGCTGACTTAGGCATCAAGGACGAGATTCCAAGCCTAAGGCCGCACGGATTCTGAGTCTAAGGTCGGAGCCCGTGACAGTTGGTATCAGAGCGAGTTCGATTCTGCGTGTTTGTGTTGTGCAGGTTAGATCGTGATTGAGGAGATGGCATCCCAAAGCGACGTTGCTAGCCAACAACTAGAGGCCCAGGAGCATGGGCGAGGAAGAGGCAAGAAAGCTGGTTCTAGAGATATCTGGTCTACCATGGACGGTAGGCTGGCCAAGGTGGAGGTGACCATAGGCGACATGGGGGAGAAGCTGGAGGAAGTAGAAACTCACATTGCATCGCTAGACTCCATGGGGGAGGAGATCCAAAGTGAGCTAGCAGCTGCTCTCAACAATGGCCTGGATGAGATCACCCGAAAGAATGAATCCTTGGAGGCGGAAGTTCTGACTTTGCGAGATGGCATGGAGGCCATGCGCAATGGCATGGAGGCCATGCGCCAGCGGATGGAGGAGCTTACCAGTGAGCTCGTTACTTGCAAGACTGCCATTGGGAATGGCATGTTTGCTGGAGTGTCCAGATCCAGATTGGATGTCCCCAAGCCTAAGGAGTTTAAGGGGACTAGGGCGGCCAAGGAAGTAGACAACTACCTTTGGGGTATGGAGCAGTACTTCCAGGCCATGGGCATACAAGACGAGGCGATAAAGGTAAGCACCGCTGCTATGTATCTCACTGATGTAGCCTTATTGTGGTGGAGGCGCAGGTGTGATGATGTCAGACGTGGGAACGCCAAGATTGGAACCTGGGCAGAGTTCCAAAAAGAGTTCAGAGAACAATTTTACCCGGAGTATGCCGATGATGAGGCACGGGCAAAGTTGCGCAGGTTGAGCCAGCAAGGGAACATAAGAGAGTATGTTCAAAAATTCTCTGAACTGATGCTACAGATCTCGGATCTAGGCGAGAAGGACGCATTCTTTGCTTTCATGGATGGGCTGAAGCCGTGGGTGAAGCATGAGCTACAAAGGAGGGGAGTTCATGACTTGGCTAAAGCCATGACCACTGCCGAGGCATTGATAGAGTTCAAGCCTCTGAACAAGTTCGAGTCTACCAAGCCCAAGGGTAAGGGCAGGGACGATAGGGACCGGAAGAAGCAGTCCAATAGGAAGGACCGTGACCGGGAGTCCAAGGATGGAGACCGAGACCGTTCAACCAAGGATGGCGAGAGGAAGCCATCAACAGGCAAGTGGAAAGCAAAGGGGGACCGAGAGCCACTAGCATGTTACCTATGTGGAGGGAGCCACATAGCACGCAATTGCCCGCAGAAGGGCAAGCTGGCTGCTGTAGACAGGGAGTCTGACGAGGAGCCAGAGTCAGGGGCAGCAAAGCTTGGGTCGTTGGTGCTCAATGCTGTCCAGAGTAAGGGGAGCCGCAAGCCAAAGGGCTTGATGTTTGCGGATCTGATGGTTGCGGGTCAGAAGGTGAGCGCACTGGTGGACACAGGTGCCTCACATCTTTTTATTTCAGGTGATGGAGCCCGGAAGCTCGGACTAAAGGTGCAGAAAGGGACTGGTACCATTAAGACAGTGAACTCCAAGGAAGTTCCAGCCATTGGAGTAGCACGGGGAGTGGAGTTGCAGCTTGGAGATTGGAAAGGCAAGGAGACCATTGAGGTAATACCCCTTGACGACTATGAGTTTGTGATTGGGTTGGATTTCCTTGTTCGGATTAACGCCCTCCTTGTGCCTTTTGCCGATTGTGTTTGCATCTTGGATGCACGGTGCCAATGCCTTGTACCATTGAGGAGAGGGTCTGGAGTTGGGTCACGGGTGGTGTCAGCCATCCAATTTGCCAAGGCGGTAAGTAGACAAGAAGACACCTTCTTGGCAGCCCTGAAATATGATGAGCCAAGGGAGAAGGAGACCGAGTCACCCTTGGAGGTGCTAAAGGTGCTGAAGACCTTTAGTGATGTGATGCCCGCAAAGCTGCCTAGCAAGCTACCACCTAAGAGGGAGGTGGACCACAAGATCGAGCTGGTGTCCGAGGCCAAGCCACCAGCCAGAGCCCCTTACCGAATGTCTCCACCAGAGTTGGAGGAGTTGAGGAAGCAGCTCAAGGAGTTAGTTGATGCTGGCTTCATCAGGCCATCGAAAGCACCCTATGGTGCACCGGTTCTATTCCAGCGCAAGCATGATGGGTCGTTGCGGCTGTGCATAGACTACCGGGCTTTGAACAAGCTGACCATTAAGAACAAGTACCCCATCCCACTCATTGCGGACTTGTTCGATCAACTTGGGAGCGCAAGGTGGTTCACCAAGCTGGATTTGAGGTCAGGCTATTATCAAGTCAGGATCGCGGAGGGAGATGAGCAAAAGACAGCATGTGTCACGCGGTATGGTTCGTATGAGTTCTTGGTGATGCCTTTCGGACTCACGAATGCCCCAGCAACATTCTGCACCCTTATGAACAAGGTACTTCAGTCATTCCTTGATCGGTTTGTTGTGGTTTATTTGGATGACATTGTGATCTACAGCCAGACTTTGGGAGAGCATGTAGACCACTTGAGACAGGTGTTCGAGGTGTTGCGGGCGCACAAGCTGTTTGTCAAGAGGGAGAAGTGCTCATTCGCCCAGCAGGAGATCCCATTCCTTGGCCACATAGTGGGAGGTGGCAGGATACGCATGGATGAAGGCAAGATAGATGCCATCCTGGAGTGGCAACCGCCAGCCAAGGTCACTGAGTTGAGATCGTTCCTTGGGCTGGTTAACTACTACAGGCGCTTCATCAAGGGTCACTCAGCAATAGCCACGCCATTGACTGACTTGCTCAAGAAAGGGAGAGCATGGGAGTGGAGCGCAGGGTGCCAGGAAGCCTTTGACAGGTTGAAGCGGGCTGTGACCGAGGAGCCAGTCTTGGCCTTGCCAGACCATGCCAAACCGTATGAGGTGCATACGGATGCATCAGACTTTGCCATAGGGGGCGTGTTGATGCAAGAGGGACGTCCAGTCGCGTTTGAGAGCAGGAAGCTGAACGAGACTGAACGCAAGTACACGGTCCAAGAGAAGGAGATGACTGCAGTGGTGCACTGCTTGCGCACTTGGCGCCATTACCTGTTGGGGTCGAGGTTCGTGGTGAGAACGGACAATGTGGCGACCAGCTACTTCCAGACGCAGAAGAAGCTGTCCCCCAAGCAGGCGAGATGGCAAGATTTTCTTGCAGAATTTGATTTCCAGATGGAGTACAAGCCAGGACGGGCGAACCTAGTGGCAGACGCCCTGAGCAGGAAGGCTAACCTTGCTGCCATTAGCCAACCAGAGGGGTCACTGGTGCCGCGCATCAAGGAGGGACTTGCGCATGATCCTACAGCCAAGGCTCTGATGGAGTACGCCCAGCAAGGTAAGACTAGGCGGTTTTGGTTGCAGGATGGGTTGCTGTACACCAGGGGCAGTAGACTGTTTGTGCCGCAGCACGGGAAGCTCCGCAAGGAAGTTTTGCAAGAGTGTCATGATTCAAGGTGGGCTGGACACCCAGGAGTGAGCCGCACCTTGGCGCTGATCGAGGACCGGTACTACTGGCCGCACATGAGGGACGATGTGGAGGCCTATGTGAAGACTTGTCTTGTGTGCCAACAGGACAAGGTGGAGCTCAAGAAACCAGGGGGTCTCTTGGAGCCATTGCCAGTGCCAGAGCGACCATGGGAGAGTGTTTCTCTGGACTTTATAGTCGGTCTACCCAAGACAGAGGGGTTTGGAAGCATCATGGTAGTGGTGGACAGGTTTTCCAAATATGGAATCTTCATTCCAGCAACCAAGGAGTGCCCAGCCGAGGAGGCAGCTCGATTGTTCCTGAAGAACATGGTGAAGTACTGGGGAGTGCCGAGGACCATTGTTAGTGATCGGGACGGGCGTTTCACGGGCAGGTTCTGGACTGAGTTGTTCAAGCTGTTGGGGTCAGACTTGAACTTTTCCACTAGCATGCATCCGCAGACCGATGGGCAGACAGAACGTGTGAATGGACTACTGGAGGTCTACCTCAGGCACTATGTGAGTGCCACACAAAGGGACTGGCCAAAGCTACTGGATATTGCGCAGTTTTCCTACAACTTGCAAAGGAGCGAGGCAACGAACCAGAGCCCATTTGAGGTTGTGACAGGGCAACAACCACTAACACCCGGTTCGATTGCTGCAGGTTATACAGGGCCGAATCCAGCAGCATACAAGTTTGCCAAGGCATGGCAGGAGCAAGCTGACTTGGCCAGAGTTTGTCTACACAAGGCGGCCAAGAGGTCGAAGAAGTGGGCAGACCAGAAGAGGCGGGATGTGCAGTTCCAGGTTGGAGACTTGGTGTTGGTGAAGCTGCATCCCATTGTGCGCCACAGGGGGCTGCACAAAGGCCTAGTCCGGAGGTATGAGGGACCTTTCCGAGTAGTCAAGAGAGTAGGCAAGGTTGCCTACAAGCTGGATATGCCACCCAAGCCGAGGGTACACCCGGTGTTCCATGTGAGCATGCTCAAGCCGTTCCATGAGGATGAGGGAGATCCAGGACGGGCAGAGTCAAAGCGTGCACCGTTGGGAGCAAGGGCCTCATATGAGAAGGAGGTCCACAGCATTATGGCTGACCGGGAAGTGAGACGGAAGAACTATCAACCAAGACATGAGTACTTGGTGCGCTGGAAGGGACTTCCAGACAGTGAGGCGAGCTGGGAACCAGCAGAGGACTTATGGCAGTTCGGGGACCAGATCAGGCAGTACCATGCAGAAGACGCAACGAGGGCGTTGCGCAATCAGGTGGGGGAGAATGTCACGCCCTGGGCGGGCGCGCCAGGCACATCAGCCAGACCAGCAGCTAAGGCCCGCAGACCAGGCGTGCTGGCGGGTATCAGTGCGCAAAGCCTATCAAACGAGCTCCAAACGCCCGCCCATCTTGCAGGACAACTCATGAGACCAAGGCCTGGCATTTGGGCTGCCCGCACCACATCCAGAAGGGCCCGAGGTGCTGGATACGCAAGGGAAGCTTCTGGAACCAGGCAGGATCAGCATCAGCATCCTGGCAGATTTGGTTGACCCTGAAAATCAGGAACCAGCATCTTGATTAAATGTAATCCCATGATTGTAGCCTTTATTTTAGGGATTTGCCATTAAGTTGTAGC
>NW_028323017.1:382500-390000 GCF_047325235.1 Durio zibethinus | reverse complement strand
ACCGCCCGCACCAAGGGCCGGCTTGTGCCGATGGTGTTCGAGGCAACCGCCCGCACCAGGGCCCAGCGTGTGCCGATGGTGGTCGAGGCAACCGCCAGCACCAGGGCCCAGCGTGTGCCGATGGTGGTCGAGGCAACCGCCCGCACCAAGGCCGAGCGTGTGCCGATGGTGGTCGAGGCAAGCGCCCGCACCAGGGCCCAACGTGTGCCGATGGTGGTCGAGGCAAGCGCCCTCACCAAGGCCGAGCGTGTGCCGATGGTGGTCGAGGCAACCGCCCGCACCAGGGCCCAGCGTGTGCCGATGGTGGTCGAGGCAAGCGCCCGCACCAGGGCCCAGCGTGTGCCGATGGTGGTCGAGGCAAGCGCCCTCACCAAGGCCGAGCGTGTGCCGATGGTGGTCGAGGCAACCGGCCGCACCAAGGGCCGGCGTGTGCCGATGGTGTTCGAGGCAACCGCCCGCACCAAGGGCCGGCTTGTGCCGATGGTGGTCGAGCCAGGAGCCCGCACCAAGGGCCGGCTTGTGCCGATGGTGTTCGGGGCAACCGCCCGCACCAGGGCCCTGCGTGTGCCGATGGTGCTGGGGGCAACCGCCCGCACCAGGGCCCAGCGTGTGCCGATGGTGCTGGGGGCAAGCGCCCGCACCAGGGCCCAGCGTGTGCCGATGGTGGTCGAGGCAAGCGCCCGCACCAGTGCCCAGCGTGTGCCGATGGTGGTCGAGGCAAGCGCCCGCACCAGGGCCCAGCGTGTGCCGATGGTGCTGGGGGCAAGCGCCCGCCCCAGGGCCCAGCGTGTGTCGATGGTTATCGGGGCAACCGGCCGCACCAGGGCCCAGGGTCTACCGATGGTGCTCGAGGCAACCGCCCGCACCAAGGCTCAGCATGTGCCGATTGTGATCGAGGCAACAACCCACACCAGGGCCCAGCTTGTGCCGATGGCGGTCGAGGCAAGTGCCCGTACCGAAGGGCAGCCTATGCCGATGATGGTCGATGCATGTGCCATCACCATGCGTCATCATGTGCCATTGATGGTCGAGGCCTTGGCCGAAGTTCGATTTTGAGCCACGGTGCCCATGCTTGGCTCCAGCATGTGCTGGTGCCGCATTTTTTTCACTCGGGACAGCATCGCCGGAGCATCGCCGGAGCATCGCCGGAGTACCGCCGGAGAACCTGACCGGCGGCATTGGGGTTCCGGCGATTGGGAGGGGGGCCGGGGGGGTGTGCGCACATGATGTGCGATGGGTGCTGGTACTTGGCCTTGTGTTGGCCCCCTATCCCTCATCAAACCTCTGAGAATTCACACCCCCTTAAAGAGCATTTGAGATTTTACAGGTTTGCTACCAGTAGCCGTTAAAGTGTCTGAAATGGGGACACTTTTTTCAAACGGTCACAAAATCTTCTCTACTTCGAGTTTTTAGCTGAATTTTTTTGTGCATGCCAACAAAAATAGAAGGATCATGCCTACAAAATTTGGGGCCAAAAATCCTTATAAAAAAATTTTAAAAAATCCCGAACCGCAAAAAGTTTCGAAAATCATGAAAAATAGAAAACGAGTCATCTTCCAACGAAACTTCACGTGAAGGCTTAGGGGACCATTGTAT
The DNA here is from genome assembly GCF_047325235.1 of Durio zibethinus. Classification (NCBI taxonomy): domain Eukaryota; kingdom Viridiplantae; phylum Streptophyta; class Magnoliopsida; order Malvales; family Malvaceae; genus Durio; species Durio zibethinus. Next base: position 388,404 of record NW_028323017.1, on the reverse strand, counting down.
GAATTTACAAGCCATAAAAATGGCATTGGCACGGCAGAAATTTGAAGATGTGCCTAAACCCACCAGGGCCCAGCGTGTGCCGATGGTGCTCGAGGCAACCGCCCGCACCAGGGCCCAGCGTGTGCCGATGGTGCTCGAGGCAAGCGCCCGCACCAGGGCCCAGCGTGTGCCGACGGTGGTCGAGGCAACCGCCCGCACCAGGGCCGATAGTGTGCCGATGGTGCTCGAGGCAACCTGTCGCACCAGGGCCCAGCGTGTGCCGATGGTGATCGAGGCAACCTGCCGCACCAGGGCCCAGCGTGTGCCGATGCTGGTCGAGGCAAGCGCCCGCACCAGCGCCCAGCGTGTGCCGATGGTGCTCGAGGCAACCGACCGCACCAGGGCCCAGCGTGTGCCGATGGTGCTCGAGGCAACCTGCCGCACCAGGGCCCAGCGTGTGCCGATGGCGCTCGAGGCAAGCTCCCGCACCAGGGCCCAGCGTGTGCCGATGGTGCTCGAGGCAACCTGCCGCACCAGGGCCCAGCGTGTGCCGATGGTGCTCGAGGCAACCTGCCGCACCAGGGCCCAGCGTGTGCGGATGGTGCCCGAGGCAAGCGCCCGCACCAGGGCCCAGCGTGTGCCGATGGTGGTCGAGGCAACCGCCCGCACCAGGGCCCAGCGTGTGCCGATGGTGGTCGAGGCAACCTACCGCACCAGGGCCCAGCGTGTGCCGATGGTGCTCGAGGCAACCTGCCGCACCAGGGCCCAGCGTGTGCCGATGGTGCTCGAGGCAACCGACCGCACCAGGGCCCAGCGTGTGCCGATGGTGGTCGAGGCAACCGCCCGCACCAGGGCCCAGCGTGTGCCGATGGTGGTCGAGGCTGCCGATGATGGTCGAGGCAACCTGCCGCACCAGGGCCCAGCGTGTGCCGATGGTGCTCGAGGCAACCGACCGCACCAGGGCCGAGCGTGTGCCGATGGTGCTCGAGGCAAGCGCCCGCACCAGGGCCCAGCGTGTGCCGATGGTGGTCGAGGCAACCTGCCGCACCAGGGCCCAGCGTGTGCCGATGGTGGTCGAGGCAAGCGCCCGCACCAGGGCCCAGCGTGTGCCGATGGTGGTCGAGGCAACCTGCCGCACCAGGGCCCAGCGTGTGCCGATGGTGCTCGAGGCAACCGACCGCACCAGGGCGGAGCGTGTGCCGATGGTGGTCGAGGCAAGCGCCCGGACCAGGGCCCAGCGTGTGCCGATGGTGGTCGAGGCAATCGCCCGCACCAGGGCCCAGCGTGTGCCGATGGTGGTCGAGGCAACCTGCCGCACCAGGGCCCAGCGTGTGCCGATGGTGCTCGAGGCAACCGACCGCACCAGGGCCGAGCGTGTGCCGATGGTGCTCGAGGCAAGCTGCCGCACCAGGGCCCAGCGTGTGCCGATGGTGGTCGAGGCAACCGCCCGCACCAGGGCCCAGCGTGTGCCGATGGTGATCGAGGCAACCGACCGCACCAGGGCCCAGCGTGTGCCGATGGTGCTCGAGGCAACCTGCCGCACCAGGGCCCAGCGTGTGCCGATGGTGGTCGAGGCAACCTGCCGCACCAGGGCCCAGCGTGTGCCGATGGTGGTCGAGGCAAGCGCCCGCACCAGGGCCCAGCGTGTGCCGATGGTGGTCGAGGCAACCGACCGCACCAGGGCCCAGCGTGTGCCGATGGTGCTCGAGGCAACCTGCCGCACCAGGGCCCAGCGTGTGCCGATGGTGGTCGAGGCAAGCGCCCGCACCAGGGCCCAGCGTGTGCCGATGGTGGTCGAGGCAAGCGCCCGCACCAGGGCCCAGCGTGTGCCGATGGTGGTCGAGGCAACCGACCGCACCAGGGCCGAGCGTGTGCCGATGGTGGTCGAGGCAAGCGCCCGCACCAGGGCCCAGCGTGTGCCGATGGTGGTCGAGGCAACCTGTCGCACCAGGGCCCAGCGTGTGCCGATGGTGGTCGAGGCAAGCGCCCGCACCAGGGCCCAACGTGTGCCGATGGTGCTGGGGGCAACCGCCCGCACCAGGGCCCAGCGTGTGCCGATGGTGATCGAGGCAGGCGCCCGCACCAGGGCCCAGCGTGTGCCGATGGTGGTCGAGGCAAGCGCCCGCACCAGGGCCCAGCTTTTGCCGATGGTGATCGAGGCAACCGGCCGCTCCAGGGCCCAGCGTGTGCCGATGGTTATCGGGGCGACCGGCCGCACCAGGGCCCAGGGTCTGCCGATGGTGCTCGAGGCAACCGCCCGCACCAAGGCTCAGCATGTGCCGCTGGTGATCGAGGCAACAACCCACACCAGGGCCCAGCTTGTGCCGATGGCGGTCGAGGCAGGTGCCCGTACCGAAGGGCAGCCTATGCCGATGATGGTCGATGCATGTGCCATCACCATGCGTCATCATGTGCCATTGATGGTCGAGGCCTTGGCCGGAGTTCGATTTTGAGCCACGGTGCCCATGCTTGGCTCCAGCATGTGCTGGTGCCGCATTTTTTTCACTCGGGACAGCATCGCCGGAGCATCGCCGGAGTACCGCCGGAGAACCTGACCGGCGGCATTGGGGTTCCGGCGATTGGGAGGGGGGCCGGGGGGGTGTGCGCACATGACGTGCGATGGGTGCTGGTACTTGGCCCTTGTGTTGGCCCCCTATCCCTCATCAAACCTCTGAGAACTCACACCCCCTTAAAGAGCGTTTGAGATTTTACAGGTTTGCTGCCAGTAGCCGTTAAAGTGTCTGAAATGGGGACACTTTTTTCAAACGGTCACGAAATCTTCTCCGGTTCGAGTTTTTAGCTGAATTTTTTTGTGCATGCCAACAAAAATAGAAGGATCACGTCCACAAAATTTGGGGCCAGAACTCCTTCTGAAAAAATTCTAAAAAATCCCGAACCGCAAAAAGTTTCGAAAATCGTGAAAAATAGAAAACGAGTCATCTTGCAACGAAACTTCACGTGAAGGCTTAGGGGACCATTGTATGAATTTAGAAGCCATAAAAATGGCATTGGCACGGCAGAAATTTGAAGATGTGCCTAAACCCACCTAGCACCCGATCGATCCCCGGCTTGCGCATCCTGCCTCTCCGGCCGGCTGAGCGCCCGCACGCTCGTTCCGTGGGTTGACTTAGGCATACGGAGCTCATTCCATGTCTAAGCCCCAGTCGGACCGAGGGTCGCGGCAGCTGGACCGGCAGCGGGATCGGCAGCAGCACGCGGGGGGACCGGGCCGATCCCCGGTGTCATGAGCCAACCTTGTATAAGGCCATGACCGGGACTTAGGTTGCCATGAGCCACCCATGTATAGGGCCATGGCCGGGTAGACCCCTTGTGTTAGGAAAAGTGTCCCCATTTCAAACATTGTAACGGTTACTGGTAGCATAGCTCTAAAATCTCTAAGGCTCTTTAGGGGGGGTGAGCCGGCAGGGTATTGTTGGGCTGTCTCACCGGGTGCTATGCGAGCTTAGGCCACCCACCATGGGCTGCCCCCCTGGCCCTGGTGATGGTGGGAGGTCCCGATGTATGATTCCCAATTTTAATGATATGTGCCTCGATTGAATGCCCGATTGTTGCCTCGATGTGTTTCTTTTCTTTCTCGATGTGAATGTGCCTTGTTGTGTGTATGGATGAGATTGATATTGATATATAGTGCCTTATTGTGAATGCTTGAGACTAACCATGGTTTATGGTTATTTGTTCAGATCTCGATCTATTGAGGGCTGACTTGGGTGGAAGCGTCCATTCAAGTGCCTCGCGGGCTAGTGCTTGTTGAGAGAAAGCTTAGTCCGTGACACGTGGTATCAGAGCACGGTTGAGAAGTGCTAGAGAAATGGATGAGATGGCCACAAGTGGTGGACCGGATCATCGGCAGAGAATTGAGGAACTTGAGGCCGCGGTGGCCGCAATGAAAACTCATATGGTAACAAAAGACCGAGTGAGGGAGATCGAGACAACCCAGCGGGAGTTGTCCGATACTCTTCACAATGTGAGCGAAGAGGCTAGAGATGCCTTGAACATACTCCACAAGGAGTTTGAGGAGCTCAGGGCCCAGATGAGCATCCTACAAATGGCGGTGGCCAGTTCGAGTTCAAGCTCGACGGACAGGGGACAAAGGCCCAAAGTACCGGAGCCTCGGTGCTTTGAGGGGGCAAGGGATGCTAAGGAACTTGAGAATTTCCTGTTCGACATGGAACAATACTTCCGAGCTGTACACACAAGTTCAGAGGAAGACAAGGTGACAATGGCATCGATGTATCTCGTAGGGGATGCCAAGTTGTGGTGGCGCTCCAAGTTTGTCGATGACGAGTGCCCGATTAAGACCTGGACAGATCTGAAGCGTGAACTGAAAAACCAGTTTTTTCCGAAGAATGTTAGTGAGCTCCGCTCCTTTTTGGGACTAGCCAACTATTATAGAAGGTTTGTGGAAGGGTACTCTCGTAAGACCACGGCCCTCACGGAGCTACTGAAGAAGGAACATAAATGGTGTTGGACGAACGAGTGCCAGGAGGCCTTTGAGGGATTGAAGGATGCTATTATGAAGGATCCCATCTTAGCTCTCCCCGATATTGGAAAGCCTTTTGAAGTCCAGACGGATGCATCGGATTTTGCTATTGGAGGTGTGCTTTTACAACAACATCACCCGGTAGCATTCGAAAGTAGGAAGCTGAGCGAAGCTGAAAGGAAATACACAGCCCAGGAGAAAGAGCTCCTTGCGGTGGTTCATTGCTTGAGGACTTGGCGGCATTACTTGTTGGGTGCGCACTTTGTCGTGAAGACAGACAACACAGCCGTTAGCCACTTCCTCACCCAACCAAGACTCACGGCGAAACAAGCTAGGTGGCAGGAATTTTTAGCTGAGTTCGACTTTTATTTTGAGCATACCGCGGGGAAGACTAATCAAGTGGCGGATGCCTTGAGTAGGCGGCCAGAGTTAGCGGCCCTCAGAAGAATGGCCCCAATGGTGGCTAGCAGAGCCACTACAGACATCCATAAGTTGATTGGAGAGAACTTTTCAAGATTTTGGGGTCCCAACTCAACATCTCCTCGAGCTATCACCCTCAAACTGATGGCCAAACAGAACGATTCAATGGATTGTTAGAGGAATACTTGAGGCACTTTGTCCACGCCAACCAAAAGAACTGGCCCTCATTATTGGACGTTGCTCAACTCTGTTTTAATTCCAACAAGAGCTCTTCCACCAACAAGAGCCCATTTGAGGTGATCACCGGACAATTACCAAGGCTACCCCACACTTCCTTGGAACAATATGGAGGAAAGAATCCCAGAGCATTCAACCTCAGCAAGGAATGGAAACTAAACACGGAGATCGCACAAGCCTACTTAGAGAAAGCGTCAAAACGGATGAAGAAATGGGCAGACAAGGGTCGTAGAGCTCAGCAATTTCAAGTTGGGGATTTGGTTCTTGTTCGATTAGTCCCTGAACAAACCAGGTTCTTGAGGAAGAGAGATCGCAGATTGGTGCGCAAGTACGAAGGTCCAGTAAGGGTCCTTTCCAAGGTGGGGAATGCTTCCTACAAAATCGACCCTCCAAAGTGGATGAAGGTGCACCCAGTATTTCATGTGAGCAACTTGAAGCCATTCCATGCAGATCCTACAGATGCTGGTCGAAGAGAGCCAACCAGAGCCGCCATCACCATGAAACCACCTTCAGAGCGTCGAGTCCAAGAGATCTTAGCTGACAGGGAAACCAAGATATCTCGAAGACTAGTTCGGGAGTACTTAGTAAAGTGGGAGGGACTAGGCCTAGAAGAAACCAGTTGGGAGAGAGAGCACGACCTCCAGAGATTTCAAAGGAAGATCGAAGAATTTCAAGCCAGCAAGTCGACGAGGACGTCGTTAGAATAGGTGGGGGAGGATGTCATGAGCCAACCTTGTATAAGGCCATGACCGGGACTTAGGTTGCCA
>NW_028323017.1:370000-372500 GCF_047325235.1 Durio zibethinus | reverse complement strand
TTACAGGTTTGCTACCAGTAGCCGTTAAAGTGTCTGAAATGGGGACACTTTTTTCAAACGGTCACAAAATCTTCTCTACTTCGAGTTTTTAGCTGAATTTTTTTGTGCATGCCAACAAAAATAGAAGGATCATGCCTACAAAATTTGGGGCCAAAAATCCTTATAAAAAAATTTTAAAAAATCCCGAACCGCAAAAAGTTTCGAAAATCATGAAAAATAGAAAACGAGTCATCTTCCAACGAAACTTCACGTGAAGGCTTAGGGGACCATTGTATGAATTTACAAGCCATAAAAATGGCATTGGCACGGCAGAAATTTGAAGATGTGCCTAAACCCACCAGGGCCCAGCGTGTGCCGATGGTGCTCGAGGCAACCGCCCGCACCAGGGCCCAGCGTGTGCCGATGGTGCTCGAGGCAAGCGCCCGCACCAGGGCCCAGCGTGTGCCGACGGTGGTCGAGGCAACCGCCCGCACCAGGGCCGATAGTGTGCCGATGGTGCTCGAGGCAACCTGTCGCACCAGGGCCCAGCGTGTGCCGATGGTGATCGAGGCAACCTGCCGCACCAGGGCCCAGCGTGTGCCGATGCTGGTCGAGGCAAGCGCCCGCACCAGCGCCCAGCGTGTGCCGATGGTGCTCGAGGCAACCGACCGCACCAGGGCCCAGCGTGTGCCGATGGTGCTCGAGGCAACCTGCCGCACCAGGGCCCAGCGTGTGCCGATGGCGCTCGAGGCAAGCTCCCGCACCAGGGCCCAGCGTGTGCCGATGGTGCTCGAGGCAACCTGCCGCACCAGGGCCCAGCGTGTGCCGATGGTGCTCGAGGCAACCTGCCGCACCAGGGCCCAGCGTGTGCGGATGGTGCTCGAGGCAAGCGCCCGCACCAGGGCCCAGCGTGTGCCGATGGTGGTCGAGGCAACCGCCCGCACCAGGGCCCAGCGTGTGCCGATGGTGGTCGAGGCAACCTGCCGCACCAGGGCCCAGCGTGTGCCGATGGTGCTCGAGGCAACCTGCCGCACCAGGGCCCAGCGTGTGCCGATGGTGCTCGAGGCAACCGACCGCACCAGGGCCCAGCGTGTGCCGATGGTGGTCGAGGCAACCGCCCGCACCAGGGCCCAGCGTGTGCCGATGGTGGTCGAGGCTGCCGATGATGGTCGAGGCAACCTGCCGCACCAGGGCCCAGCGTGTGCCGATGGTGCTCGAGGCAACCGACCGCACCAGGGCCGAGCGTGTGCCGATGGTGCTCGAGGCAAGCGCCCGCACCAGGGCCCAGCGTGTGCCGATGGTGGTCGAGGCAACCTGCCGCACCAGGGCCCAGCGTGTGCCGATGGTGGTCGAGGCAAGCGCCCGCACCAGGGCCCAGCGTGTGCCGATGGTGGTCGAGGCAACCTGCCGCACCAGGGCCCAGCGTGTGCCGATGGTGCTCGAGGCAACCGACCGCACCAGGGCGGAGCGTGTGCCGATGGTGGTCGAGGCAAGCGCCCGGACCAGGGCCCAGCGTGTGCCGATGGTGGTCGAGGCAATCGCCCGCACCAGGGCCCAGCGTGTGCCGATGGTGGTCGAGGCAACCTGCCGCACCAGGGCCCAGCGTGTGCCGATGGTGCTCGAGGCAACCGACCGCACCAGGGCCGAGCGTGTGCCGATGGTGCTCGAGGCAAGCTGCCGCACCAGGGCCCAGCGTGTGCCGATGGTGGTCGAGGCAACCGCCCGCACCAGGGCCCAGCGTGTGCCGATGGTGATCGAGGCAACCGACCGCACCAGGGCCCAGCGTGTGCCGATGGTGCTCGAGGCAACCTGCCGCACCAGGGCCCAGCGTGTGCCGATGGTGGTCGAGGCAACCTGCCGCACCAGGGCCCAGCGTGTGCCGATGGTGGTCGAGGCAAGCGCCCGCACCAGGGCCCAGCGTGTGCCGATGGTGGTCGAGGCAACCGACCGCACCAGGGCCCAGCGTGTGCCGATGGTGCTCGAGGCAACCTGCCGCACCAGGGCCCAGCGTGTGCCGATGGTGGTCGAGGCAAGCGCCCGCACCAGGGCCCAGCGTGTGCCGATGGTGGTCGAGGCAAGCGCCCGCACCAGGGCCCAGCGTGTGCCGATGGTGGTCGAGGCAACCGACCGCACCAGGGCCGAGCGTGTGCCGATGGTGGTCGAGGCAAGCGCCCGCACCAGGGCCCAGCGTGTGCCGATGGTGGTCGAGGCAACCTGTCGCACCAGGGCCCAGCGTGTGCCGATGGTGGTCGAGGCAAGCGCCCGCACCAGGGCCCAACGTGTGCCGATGGTGCTGGGGGCAACCGCCCGCACCAGGGCCCAGCGTGTGCCGATGGTGATCGAGGCAGGCGCCCGCACCAGGGCCCAGCGTGTGCCGATGGTGGTCGAGGCAAGCGCCCGCACCAGGGCCCAGCTTTTGCCGATGGTGATCGAGGCAACCGGCCGCTCCAGGGCCCAGCGTGTGCCGATGGTTATCGGGGCGACCGGCCGCACCAGGGCCCAGGGTCTGCCGATGGTGCTC
>NW_028323017.1:357500-360000 GCF_047325235.1 Durio zibethinus | reverse complement strand
CCGATGGTGCTCGAGGCAACCGCCCGCACCAAGGCTCAGCATGTGCCGATTGTGATCGAGGCAACAACCCACACCAGGGCCCAGCTTGTGCCGATGGCGGTCGAGGCAAGTGCCCGTACCGAAGGGCAGCCTATGCCGATGATGGTCGATGCATGTGCCATCACCATGCGTCATCATGTGCCATTGATGGTCGAGGCCTTGGCCGAAGTTCGATTTTGAGCCACGGTGCCCATGCTTGGCTCCAGCATGTGCTGGTGCCGCATTTTTTTCACTCGGGACAGCATCGCCGGAGCATCGCCGGAGCATCGCCGGAGTACCGCCGGAGAACCTGACCGGCGGCATTGGGGTTCCGGCGATTGGGAGGGGGGCCGGGGGGGTGTGCGCACATGATGTGCGATGGGTGCTGGTACTTGGCCTTGTGTTGGCCCCCTATCCCTCATCAAACCTCTGAGAATTCACACCCCCTTAAAGAGCATTTGAGATTTTACAGGTTTGCTACCAGTAGCCGTTAAAGTGTCTGAAATGGGGACACTTTTTTCAAACGGTCACAAAATCTTCTCTACTTCGAGTTTTTAGCTGAATTTTTTTGTGCATGCCAACAAAAATAGAAGGATCATGCCTACAAAATTTGGGGCCAAAAATCCTTATAAAAAAATTTTAAAAAATCCCGAACCGCAAAAAGTTTCGAAAATCATGAAAAATAGAAAACGAGTCATCTTCCAACGAAACTTCACGTGAAGGCTTAGGGGACCATTGTATGAATTTACAAGCCATAAAAATGGCATTGGCACGGCAGAAATTTGAAGATGTGCCTAAACCCACCAGGGCCCAGCGTGTGCCGATGGTGCTCGAGGCAACCGCCCGCACCAGGGCCCAGCGTGTGCCGATGGTGCTCGAGGCAAGCGCCCGCACCAGGGCCCAGCGTGTGCCGACGGTGGTCGAGGCAACCGCCCGCACCAGGGCCGATAGTGTGCCGATGGTGCTCGAGGCAACCTGTCGCACCAGGGCCCAGCGTGTGCCGATGGTGATCGAGGCAACCTGCCGCACCAGGGCCCAGCGTGTGCCGATGCTGGTCGAGGCAAGCGCCCGCACCAGCGCCCAGCGTGTGCCGATGGTGCTCGAGGCAACCGACCGCACCAGGGCCCAGCGTGTGCCGATGGTGCTCGAGGCAACCTGCCGCACCAGGGCCCAGCGTGTGCCGATGGCGCTCGAGGCAAGCTCCCGCACCAGGGCCCAGCGTGTGCCGATGGTGCTCGAGGCAACCTGCCGCACCAGGGCCCAGCGTGTGCCGATGGTGCTCGAGGCAACCTGCCGCACCAGGGCCCAGCGTGTGCGGATGGTGCTCGAGGCAAGCGCCCGCACCAGGGCCCAGCGTGTGCCGATGGTGGTCGAGGCAACCGCCCGCACCAGGGCCCAGCGTGTGCCGATGGTGGTCGAGGCAACCTGCCGCACCAGGGCCCAGCGTGTGCCGATGGTGCTCGAGGCAACCTGCCGCACCAGGGCCCAGCGTGTGCCGATGGTGCTCGAGGCAACCGACCGCACCAGGGCCCAGCGTGTGCCGATGGTGGTCGAGGCAACCGCCCGCACCAGGGCCCAGCGTGTGCCGATGGTGGTCGAGGCTGCCGATGATGGTCGAGGCAACCTGCCGCACCAGGGCCCAGCGTGTGCCGATGGTGCTCGAGGCAACCGACCGCACCAGGGCCGAGCGTGTGCCGATGGTGCTCGAGGCAAGCGCCCGCACCAGGGCCCAGCGTGTGCCGATGGTGGTCGAGGCAACCTGCCGCACCAGGGCCCAGCGTGTGCCGATGGTGGTCGAGGCAAGCGCCCGCACCAGGGCCCAGCGTGTGCCGATGGTGGTCGAGGCAACCTGCCGCACCAGGGCCCAGCGTGTGCCGATGGTGCTCGAGGCAACCGACCGCACCAGGGCGGAGCGTGTGCCGATGGTGGTCGAGGCAAGCGCCCGGACCAGGGCCCAGCGTGTGCCGATGGTGGTCGAGGCAATCGCCCGCACCAGGGCCCAGCGTGTGCCGATGGTGGTCGAGGCAACCTGCCGCACCAGGGCCCAGCGTGTGCCGATGGTGCTCGAGGCAACCGACCGCACCAGGGCCGAGCGTGTGCCGATGGTGCTCGAGGCAAGCTGCCGCACCAGGGCCCAGCGTGTGCCGATGGTGGTCGAGGCAACCGCCCGCACCAGGGCCCAGCGTGTGCCGATGGTGATCGAGGCAACCGACCGCACCAGGGCCCAGCGTGTGCCGATGGTGCTCGAGGCAACCTGCCGCACCAGGGCCCAGCGTGTGCCGATGGTGGTCGAGGCAACCTGCCGCACCAGGGCCCAGCGTGTGCCGATGGTGGTCGAGGCAAGCGCCCGCACCAGGGCCCAGCGTGTGCCGATGGTGGTCGAGGCAACCGACCGCACCAGGGCCCAGCGTGTGCCGATGGTGCTCGAGGCAACCTGCCGCACCAGGGCCCAGCGTGTGCCGATGGTGGTCGAGGCAAGCGC
>NW_028323017.1:345000-347500 GCF_047325235.1 Durio zibethinus | reverse complement strand
TCGAGGCAAGCGCCCTCACCAAGGCCGAGCGTGTGCCGATTGTGGTCGAGGCAACCGGCCGCACCAAGGGCCGGCGTGTGCCGATGGTGTTCGAGGCAACCGCCCGCACCAGGGCCCAGCGTGTGCCGATGGTGGTCGAGCCAGGAGCCCGCACCAAGGGCCGGCTTGTGCCGATGGTGTTCGGGGCAACCGCCCGCACCAGGGCCCTGCGTGTGCCGATGGTGCTGGGGGCAACCGCCCGCACCAGGGCCCAGCGTGTGCCGATGGTGCTGGGGGCAAGCGCCCGCACCAGGGCCCAGCGTGTGCCGATGGTGGTCGAGGCAAGCGCCCGCACCAGTGCCCAGCGTGTGCCGATGGTGGTCGAGGCAAGCGCCCGCACCAGGGCCCAGCGTGTGCCGATGGTGCTGGGGGCAAGCGCCCGCCCCAGGGCCCAGCGTGTGTCGATGGTTATCGGGGCAACCGGCCGCACCAGGGCCCAGGGTCTGCCGATGGTGCTCGAGGCAACCGCCCGCACCAAGGCTCAGCATGTGCCGATTGTGATCGAGGCAACAACCCACACCAGGGCCCAGCTTGTGCCGATGGCGGTCGAGGCAAGTGCCCGTACCGAAGGGCAGCCTATGCCGATGATGGTCGATGCATGTGCCATCACCATGCGTCATCATGTGCCATTGATGGTCGAGGCCTTGGCCGAAGTTCGATTTTGAGCCACGGTGCCCATGCTTGGCTCCAGCATGTGCTGGTGCCGCATTTTTTTCACTCGGGACAGCATCGCCGGAGCATCGCCGGAGCATCGCCGGAGTACCGCCGGAGAACCTGACCGGCGGCATTGGGGTTCCGGCGATTGGGAGGGGGGCCGGGGGGGTGTGCGCACATGATGTGCGATGGGTGCTGGTACTTGGCCTTGTGTTGGCCCCCTATCCCTCATCAAACCTCTGAGAATTCACACCCCCTTAAAGAGCATTTGAGATTTTACAGGTTTGCTACCAGTAGCCGTTAAAGTGTCTGAAATGGGGACACTTTTTTCAAACGGTCACAAAATCTTCTCTACTTCGAGTTTTTAGCTGAATTTTTTTGTGCATGCCAACAAAAATAGAAGGATCATGCCTACAAAATTTGGGGCCAAAAATCCTTATAAAAAAATTTTAAAAAATCCCGAACCGCAAAAAGTTTCGAAAATCATGAAAAATAGAAAACGAGTCATCTTCCAACGAAACTTCACGTGAAGGCTTAGGGGACCATTGTATGAATTTACAAGCCATAAAAATGGCATTGGCACGGCAGAAATTTGAAGATGTGCCTAAACCCACCAGGGCCCAGCGTGTGCCGATGGTGCTCGAGGCAAGCGCCCGCACCAGGGCCCAGCGTGTGCCGACGGTGGTCGAGGCAACCGCCCACACCAGGGCCGATAGTGTGCCGATGGTGCTCGAGGCAACCTGTCGCACCAGGGCCCAGCGTGTGCCGATGGTGATCGAGGCAACCTGCCGCACCAGGGCCCAGCGTGTGCCGATGCTGGTCGAGGCAAGCGCCCGCACCAGCGCCCAGCGTGTGCCGATGGTGCTCGAGGCAACCGACCGCACCAGGGCCCAGCGTGTGCCGATGGTGCTCGAGGCAACCTGCCGCACCAGGGCCCAGCGTGTGCCGATGGCGCTCGAGGCAAGCTCCCGCACCAGGGCCCAGCGTGTGCCGATGGTGCTCGAGGCAACCTGCCGCACCAGGGCCCAGCGTGTGCCGATGGTGCTCGAGGCAACCTGCCGCACCAGGGCCCAGCGTGTGCGGATGGTGCTCGAGGCAAGCGCCCGCACCAGGGCCCAGCGTGTGCCGATGGTGGTCGAGGCAACCGCCCGCACCAGGGCCCAGCGTGTGCCGATGGTGGTCGAGGCAACCTGCCGCACCAGGGCCCAGCGTGTGCCGATGGTGCTCGAGGCAACCTGCCGCACCAGGGCCCAGCGTGTGCCGATGGTGCTCGAGGCAACCGACCGCACCAGGGCCCAGCGTGTGCCGATGGTGGTCGAGGCAACCGCCCGCACCAGGGCCCAGCGTGTGCCGATGGTGGTCGAGGCTGCCGATGATGGTCGAGGCAACCTGCCGCACCAGGGCCCAGCGTGTGCCGATGGTGCTCGAGGCAACCGACCGCACCAGGGCCGAGCGTGTGCCGATGGTGCTCGAGGCAAGCGCCCGCACCAGGGCCCAGCGTGTGCCGATGGTGGTCGAGGCAACCTGCCGCACCAGGGCCCAGCGTGTGCCGATGGTGGTCGAGGCAAGCGCCCGCACCAGGGCCCAGCGTGTGCCGATGGTGGTCGAGGCAACCTGCCGCACCAGGGCCCAGCGTGTGCCGATGGTGCTCGAGGCAACCGACCGCACCAGGGCGGAGCGTGTGCCGATGGTGGTCGAGGCAAGCGCCCGGACCAGGGCCCAGCGTGTGCCGATGGTGGTCGAGGCAATCGCCCGCACCAGGGCCCAGCGTGTGCCGATGGTGGTCGAGGCAACCTGCCGCACCAGG
>NW_028323017.1:330000-335000 GCF_047325235.1 Durio zibethinus | reverse complement strand
GTCCGCACCAGGGCCCAGCGTGTGCCGATGGTGGTCGAGGCAACCGCCCGCACCAGGGCCCAGCGTGTGCCGATGGTGTTCGAGGCAACCGCCCGCACCAGGGCCCAGCGTGTGCCGATGGTGGTCGAGGCAACCGCCAGCACCAGGGCCCAGCGTGTGCCGATGGTGGTCGAGGCAACCGCCCGCACCAAGGCCGAGCGTGTGCCGATGGTGGTCGAGGCAAGCGCCCGTGTCACGGGTCGAGACTTAAGCTCCGAACCCGCGCGGCTCCGGGACCCGGGCATTCACCCTTCTGACGTCCCAGATCAGCCTTCCGCCACGGTTCACACCGTTGTGAGGTATTGTCCGCTCTGGCCCCCCTGGCCTCACGGTTTTGTCCTACAAAAGGCGCCTCACAAGGCGGAGATGGTGTGAACCCTTTTATACCCCAGGGACCTTCCTATTATGTTCGATGTGGGATTCAGGACTCCCTCTTAGGTCCGTGACATTCTCCCGCACCCAACCTCGTGACGCCCTCGTCACGGAGGCTGGCCACCCTGCCTACCTCCCTCGAGGTGCTCGGCGTGGATCGAACGATTTAGGGCTGGCTCTGATACCACTTGTCACGGGTCGAGACTTAAGCTCCGAACCCGCGCGGCTCCGGGACCCGGGCATTCACCCTTCTGACGTCCCAGATCAGCCTTCCGCCACGGTTCACACCGTTGTGAGGTATTGTCCGCTCTGGCCCCCCTGGCCTCACGGTTTTGTCCTACAAAAGGCGCCTCACAAGGCGGAGATGGTGTGAACCCTTTTATACCCCAGGGACCTTCCTATTATGTTCGATGTGGGATTCAGGACTCCCTCTTAGGTCCGTGACACCCGCACCAGGGCCCAACGTGTGCCGATGGTGGTCGAGGCAAGCGCCCTCACCAAGGCCGAGCGTGTGCCGATGGTGGTCGAGGCAACCGCCCGCACCAGGGCCCAGCGTGTGCCGATGGTGGTCGAGGCAAGCGCCCGCACCAGGGCCCAGCGTGTGCCGATGGTGGTCGAGGCAAGCGCCCTCACCAAGGCCGAGCGTGTGCCGATGGTGGTCGAGGCAACCGGCCGCACCAAGGGCCGGCGTGTGCCGATGGTGTTCGAGGCAACCGCCCGCACCAGGGCCCAGCGTGTGCCGATGGTGGTCGAGCCAGGAGCCCGCACCAAGGGCCGGCTTGTGCCGATGGTGTTCGGGGCAACCGCCCGCACCAGGGCCCTGCGTGTGCCGATGGTGCTGGGGGCAACCGCCCGCACCAGGGCCCAGCGTGTGCCGATGGTGCTGGGGGCAAGCGCCCGCACCAGGGCCCAGCGTGTGCCGATGGTGGTCGAGGCAAGCGCCCGCACCAGTGCCCAGCGTGTGCCGATGGTGGTCGAGGCAAGCGCCCGCACCAGGGCCCAGCGTGTGCCGATGGTGCTGGGGGCAAGCGCCCGCCCCAGGGCCCAGCGTGTGTCGATGGTTATCGGGGCAACCGGCCGCACCAGGGCCCAGGGTCTGCCGATGGTGCTCGAGGCAACCGCCCGCACCAAGGCTCAGCATGTGCCGATTGTGATCGAGGCAACAACCCACACCAGGGCCCAGCTTGTGCCGATGGCGGTCGAGGCAAGTGCCCGTACCGAAGGGCAGCCTATGCCGATGATGGTCGATGCATGTGCCATCACCATGCGTCATCATGTGCCATTGATGGTCGAGGCCTTGGCCGAAGTTCGATTTTGAGCCACGGTGCCCATGCTTGGCTCCAGCATGTGCTGGTGCCGCATTTTTTTCACTCGGGACAGCATCGCCGGAGCATCGCCGGAGCATCGCCGGAGTACCGCCGGAGAACCTGACCGGCGGCATTGGGGTTCCGGCGATTGGGAGGGGGGCCGGGGGGGTGTGCGCACATGATGTGCGATGGGTGCTGGTACTTGGCCTTGTGTTGGCCCCCTATCCCTCATCAAACCTCTGAGAATTCACACCCCCTTAAAGAGCATTTGAGATTTTACAGGTTTGCTACCAGTAGCCGTTAAAGTGTCTGAAATGGGGACACTTTTTTCAAACGGTCACAAAATCTTCTCTACTTCGAGTTTTTAGCTGAATTTTTTTGTGCATGCCAACAAAAATAGAAGGATCATGCCTACAAAATTTGGGGCCAAAAATCCTTATAAAAAAATTTTAAAAAATCCCGAACCGCAAAAAGTTTCAAAAATCATGAAAAATAGAAAACGAGTCATCTTCCAACGAAACTTCACGTGAAGGCTTAGGGGACCATTGTATGAATTTACAAGGCATAAAAATGGCATTGGCACGGCAGAAATTTGAAGATGTGCCTAAACCCACCAGGGCCCAGCGTGTGCCGATGGTGCTCGAGGCAACCGCCCGCACCAGGGCCCAGCGTGTGCCGATGGTGCTCGAGGCAAGCGCCCGCACCAGGGCCCAGCGTGTGCCGACGGTGGTCGAGGCAACCGCCCGCACCAGGGCCGATAGTGTGCCGATGGTGCTCGAGGCAACCTGTCGCACCAGGGCCCAGCGTGTGCCGATGGTGATCGAGGCAACCTGCCGCACCAGGGCCCAGCGTGTGCCGATGCTGGTCGAGGCAAGCGCCCGCACCAGCGCCCAGCGTGTGCCGATGGTGCTCGAGGCAACCGACCGCACCAGGGCCCAGCGTGTGCCGATGGTGCTCGAGGCAACCTGCCGCACCAGGGCCCAGCGTGTGCCGATGGCGCTCGAGGCAAGCTCCCGCACCAGGGCCCAGCGTGTGCCGATGGTGCTCGAGGCAACCTGCCGCACCAGGGCCCAGCGTGTGCCGATGGTGCTCGAGGCAACCTGCCGCACCAGGGCCCAGCGTGTGCGGATGGTGCTCGAGGCAAGCGCCCGCACCAGGGCCCAGCGTGTGCCGATGGTGGTCGAGGCAACCGCCCGCACCAGGGCCCAGCGTGTGCCGATGGTGGTCGAGGCAACCTGCCGCACCAGGGCCCAGCGTGTGCCGATGGTGCTCGAGGCAACCTGCCGCACCAGGGCCCAGCGTGTGCCGATGGTGCTCGAGGCAACCGACCGCACCAGGGCCCAGCGTGTGCCGATGGTGGTCGAGGCAACCGCCCGCACCAGGGCCCAGCGTGTGCCGATGGTGGTCGAGGCTGCCGATGATGGTCGAGGCAACCTGCCGCACCAGGGCCCAGCGTGTGCCGATGGTGCTCGAGGCAACCGACCGCACCAGGGCCGAGCGTGTGCCGATGGTGCTCGAGGCAAGCGCCCGCACCAGGGCCCAGCGTGTGCCGATGGTGGTCGAGGCAACCTGCCGCACCAGGGCCCAGCGTGTGCCGATGGTGGTCGAGGCAAGCGCCCGCACCAGGGCCCAGCGTGTGCCGATGGTGGTCGAGGCAACCTGCCGCACCAGGGCCCAGCGTGTGCCGATGGTGCTCGAGGCAACCGACCGCACCAGGGCGGAGCGTGTGCCGATGGTGGTCGAGGCAAGCGCCCGGACCAGGGCCCAGCGTGTGCCGATGGTGGTCGAGGCAATCGCCCGCACCAGGGCCCAGCGTGTGCCGATGGTGGTCGAGGCAACCTGCCGCACCAGGGCCCAGCGTGTGCCGATGGTGCTCGAGGCAACCGACCGCACCAGGGCCGAGCGTGTGCCGATGGTGCTCGAGGCAAGCTGTCGCACCAGGGCCCAGCGTGTGCCGATGGTGGTCGAGGCAACCGCCCGCACCAGGGCCCAGCGTGTGCCGATGGTGATCGAGGCAACCGACCGCACCAGGGCCCAGCGTGTGCCGATGGTGCTCGAGGCAACCTGCCGCACCAGGGCCCAGCGTGTGCCGATGGTGGTCGAGGCAACCTGCCGCACCAGGGCCCAGCGTGTGCCGATGGTGGTCGAGGCAAGCGCCCGCACCAGGGCCCAGCGTGTGCCGATGGTGGTCGAGGCAACCGACCGCACCAGGGCCCAGCGTGTGCCGATGGTGCTCGAGGCAACCTGCCGCACCAGGGCCCAGCGTGTGCCGATGGTGGTCGAGGCAAGCGCCCGCACCAGGGCCCAGCGTGTGCCGATGGTGGTCGAGGCAAGCGCCCGCACCAGGGCCCAGCGTGTGCCGATGGTGGTCGAGGCAACCGACCGCACCAGGGCCGAGCGTGTGCCGATGGTGGTCGAGGCAAGCGCCCGCACCAGGGCCCAGCGTGTGCCGATGGTGGTCGAGGCAACCTGTCGCACCAGGGCCCAGCGTGTGCCGATGGTGGTCGAGGCAAGCGCCCGCACCAGGGCCCAACGTGTGCCGATGGTGCTGGGGGCAACCGCTCGCACCAGGGCCCAGCGTGTGCCGATGGTGATCGAGGCAGGCGCCCGCACCAGGGCCCAGCGTGTGCCGATGGTGGTCGAGGCAAGCGCCCGCACCAGGGCCCAGCTTTTGCCGATGGTGATCGAGGCAACCGGCCGCTCCAGGGCCCAGCGTGTGCCGATGGTTATCGGGGCGACCGGCCGCACCAGGGCCCAGGGTCTGCCGATGGTGCTCGAGGCAACCGCCCGCACCAAGGCTCAGCATGTGCCGCTGGTGATCGAGGCAACAACCCACACCAGGGCCCAGCTTGTGCCGATGGCGGTCGAGGCAGGTGCCCGTACCGAAGGGCAGCCTATGCCGATGATGGTCGATGCATGTGCCATCACCATGCGTCATCATGTGCCATTGATGGTCGAGGCCTTGGCCGGAGTTCGATTTTGAGCCACGGTGCCCATGCTTGGCTCCAGCATGTGCTGGTGCCGCATTTTTTTCACTCGGGACAGCATCGCCGGAGCATCGCCGGAGTACCGCCGGAGAACCTGACCGGCGGCATTGGGGTTCCGGCGATTGGGAGGGGGGCCGGGGGGGTGTGCGCACATGACGTGCGATGGGTGCTGGTACTTGGCCCTTGTGTTGGCCCCCTATCCCTCATCAAACCTCTGAGAACTCACACCCCCTTAAAGAGCGTTTGAGATTTTACAGGTTTGCTGCCAGTAGCCGTTAAAGTGTCTGAAATGGGG
>NW_028323017.1:312500-320000 GCF_047325235.1 Durio zibethinus | reverse complement strand
CTGCTGACCAGCTTAGGTGGGGTGCTGGCGTAAACTCAATATAGGAGCCTGCGAATGATGCGGGCGGGCATGATGTTGGGTTCGCACCATGTCAAGAGGCCTCAAGGCCATGAGAAATGGGACTATGCATCCCTATGAGCATTCGAGGATCGTGGACTGGAATAGGGTTGTCCGCGACGAAAAATGGGCACGATAGAAGGCTGACCTTGACTAGGATTAGTCTTGGTGCCACACGGACGCGTGGTTTCAATAGGAGGAACGCGCGGACCGTGACACTTGGTATCAGAGCCTAGGTTGGCTCAGTGGCGAGAGTTACGCGACCCCATGTGTGGGTCTGGTGATGCGAAATTACGGTGGTGCCAAGCCCGAATGGAGCTATCGAGACACAAATGCAGTTTTTGTGCCTATGGGGGCTCGGGAAAGGGCCACCATTGCATGCGATGGGAAATATTGGGCCTATGTAAAATGGCTCTCGAGTAGACTCTTGGACGCCTAGAAAAAGGGCACCAGAGTCTAGCCTCACCTAGAAAAAGGTGTTGGCATATGTTGTGGCATGTGATGCCTTTACGGTGAAAGGAACCGTAGTGAGACCGAGATCCGAAAAGGGTCTTACACCATGAAATGGTGTTGTGTCAGGCCACGTGGGCCGAGTGAATCTTGTCCTGAGGGGCAGGAGGCGTCGAGTTGCAAGATTAATTACTAATGTGTGCACTTGATGTATGGTGCAGGTGCCCCAGCGGGGGTGCAAGCCGAAGTATTCGGGTCCAAGCATGAGACTACTACACAGAAGAGTATGAAGTGGCTGAAGATTGAAGCCACAAGCGAGATGGTCAGTGGACCATGAGCTGCGTTGGTCAGTGGACCGTGAGTTCTTGTGGTCAGAGGATCACGAGAGTGTGTGTGTGAACCAGGATATTGAACTTGTATTGGCCGAAAGGGAAGGCTTCACGAGTAGTGGTGGTCAGTGGGCCATGACAGGATGTTTTCCAGTGGAACAAGAAAGGGAAAACGGCCAGTTGACAAGGCCTCAGTCGTGCAAGTCAGTGGACCTTGAGGATCGAGCGGGTGAATCCCCGAGTCAAACAAATCAGTGGGCTAGAAGTGCTGGTAGATCAGTGGGTCTCCGAGTATAAGCGGATTTTGGGACGCCCTAGGAACTGGGCTGGAATCAAAACTATCGAGCAATAGAACCATCGAGGAGACAGGGTTGCGCATAATGCTGTGCCGAGTTTCCAGTAAAAGTGGGGGAGACCTATCAATTCCCCCCCCCCCGAGACTGAGCCAAGATAAAGGAGCTTGGGCGATGGAGCATAGTGTTCAAGCCGGGGGCAAAGACTGAATTAGCACGCTTTAAGGTGCCGTCTTGGGGGCGGTTGGCCTGAGGGCCACACCTAGAGAGGTGACCTTGGAGGGGCCGAGAGGACCCAAGTTGGGAGATGACCAAGGTGCTTGAATGCCACTATGCTAGGGTCATCATATAGGGTGCCGTATGAGTGCGGTTGACCTAAGCATCACGTCCAGAGGGGCGCATCAGTGAGTTGATGCTGCAAGCGTGCAGTTGGTGTGAGGGGTCACGTCCGGTGGGACGCACCAAATGAGTGGCAAAGCGGTGGTCATTCATTCTACTGAGGGTCATTGATCAATGAGGGCACCTCGAGGTCGCAACCTGACAATGATCAAGGGATGAAGCCATGGTATGACCCATATGAATACAACCAAGATAGGTTAGGTGGTTCGAACTACAACAAAGCTGAGCAACAATGGGACCAATCTACACCAACAATGGACGAGTACTGTGCACGGTGCCTCATGTGACGGGACCTCGACCCAATCCTTGAGAGCACCAGTGAGAGACATATGAGGAAATGTCAACTGTGTGCAACAGGATAGTTGGGTGTGGTCTTGGCGTCGATGAGGGCATCGACATAGTAAGTGGGGGAGAGTGTCATGGTCAGGCCTTGGTCCTGCCATGACTGACCCTGAACCGAGCAGCGGTCGAGACCGAGCTGGTGGGAAAGCGGTTCTAAGGAATGAAGGCGTGCATTCGGAGCTTTGGAACATGATGCTAACATGTTGTAGGGGCAATGGGAGCCCCGGGCCGCAAGATACGCGGGGAAGTTCGGGACAGTGGTCGGACACCTTCAAGCCAAGTATCCTGGCGGGTGCCATTAGTGGAAGCAATGTGCGGGCACCTTCGAGTGGGTTGGTGGAGCAGCGAGCAGTATCAAGGAGCAATGGTGACCAAAGGGAAGGTTACGGGGCCCTGAGTTAGCCGGAGAAAGACCCCGACATGACTGGGCAGAAAAGTGTCCCCGTTTCAGACATTCTTACGGTCACTGGTAGCGTATTGGGAAAATCTCTAACGCTCTTTATAGGGGGATGATTGGTGTCAGCTCTCCACCACCCCCTTGGCTAGCGGGCAGGCGGGGGCCTGGCTAGTCTGAAGTGAGCTACTCCTAGGCACTCGTGGTGTCTAGGTGGGCGGGCATCGTAGGGTCACGAGCGTGGCACGATGTTTTCTCGGGGAAGGTAAACCCGGGGACGGTTGGGGCCGGCGGGCCTCGTATCGCGCCTTTGCATTGAGACAGGGGGTTGGACGGTAGAATCCGTTATGCCCCTCGGTTTCCCCTCCTCGAGCCGGAAGGATCATGTGATGGTGTTTACGTATGAGGGATGCCATCGAGAAAAAGGGGCGTGCGGGCTAGCGGGTAGGCATGCTGCTAGACCCCTGCGGCCAGTCGGGATGGTGTGCTGCCACTGGGGCAGTCCACCCAAGTCTCCTTGCGGGACCAGCATGATGTAGGGTGTCAATCATGCGTGCGGGCAGTCGATACTGTTGCTAAGGGCCTGAGCCCTAAGAACCGAGTCTCGTGGGACGAAGTGAGCCTAGAGGCTCCGAGCTGGGCTGCTGACCAGCTTAGGTGGGGTGCTGGCGTAAACTCAATATAGGAGCCTGCGAATGATGCGGGCGGGCATGATGTTGGGTTCGCACCATGTCAAGAGGCCTCAAGGCCATGAGAAATGGGACTATGCATCCCTATGAGCATTCGAGGATCGTGGACTGGAATAGGGTTGTCCGCGACGAAAAATGGGCACGATAGAAGGCTGACCTTGACTAGGATTAGTCTTGGTGCCACACGGACGCGTGGTTTCAATAGGAGGAACGCGCGGACCGTGACACCGAGCGTGTGCCGATGGTGGTCGAGGCAACCGGCCGCACCAAGGGCCGGCGTGTGCCGATGGTGTTCGAGGCAACCGCCCGCACCAGGGCCCAGCGTGTGCCGATGGTGGTCGAGCCAGGAGCCCGCACCAAGGGCCGGCTTGTGCCGATGGTGTTCGGGGCAACCGCCCGCACCAGGGCCCTGCGTGTGCCGATGGTGCTGGGGGCAACCGCCCGCACCAGGGCCCAGCGTGTGCCGATGGTGCTGGGGGCAAGCGCCCGCACCAGGGCCCAGCGTGTGCCGATGGTGGTCGAGGCAAGCGCCCGCACCAGTGCCCAGCGTGTGCCGATGGTGGTCGAGGCAAGCGCCCGCACCAGGGCCCAGCGTGTGCCGATGGTGCTGGGGGCAAGCGCCCGCCCCAGGGCCCAGCGTGTGTCGATGGTTATCGGGGCAACCGGCCGCACCAGGGCCCAGGGTCTGCCGATGGTGCTCGAGGCAACCGCCCGCACCAAGGCTCAGCATGTGCCGATTGTGATCGAGGCAACAACCCACACCAGGGCCCAGCTTGTGCCGATGGCGGTCGAGGCAAGTGCCCGTACCGAAGGGCAGCCTATGCCGATGATGGTCGATGCATGTGCCATCACCATGCGTCATCATGTGCCATTGATGGTCGAGGCCTTGGCCGAAGTTCGATTTTGAGCCACGGTGCCCATGCTTGGCTCCAGCATGTGCTGGTGCCGCATTTTTTTCACTCGGGACAGCATCGCCGGAGCATCGCCGGAGCATCGCCGGAGTACCGCCGGAGAACCTGACCGGCGGCATTGGGGTTCCGGCGATTGGGAGGGGGGCCGGGGGGGTGTGCGCACATGATGTGCGATGGGTGCTGGTACTTGGCCTTGTGTTGGCCCCCTATCCCTCATCAAACCTCTGAGAATTCACACCCCCTTAAAGAGCATTTGAGATTTTACAGGTTTGCTACCAGTAGCCGTTAAAGTGTCTGAAATGGGGACACTTTTTTCAAACGGTCACAAAATCTTCTCTACTTCGAGTTTTTAGCTGAATTTTTTTGTGCATGCCAACAAAAATAGAAGGATCATGCCTACAAAATTTGGGGCCAAAAATCCTTATAAAAAAATTTTAAAAAATCCCGAACCGCAAAAAGTTTCGAAAATCATGAAAAATAGAAAATGAGTCATCTTCCAACGAAACTTCACGTGAAGGCTTAGGGGACCATTGTATGAATTTACAAGCCATAAAAATGGCATTGGCACAGCAGAAATTTGAAGATGTGCCTAAACCCACCAGGGCCCAGCGTGTGCCGATGGTGCTCGAGGCAACCGCCCGCACCAGGGCCCAGCGTGTGCCGATGGTGCTCGAGGCAAGCGCCCGCACCAGGGCCCAGCGTGTGCCGACGGTGGTCGAGGCAACCGCCCGCACCAGGGCCGATAGTGTGCCGATGGTGCTCGAGGCAACCTGTCGCACCAGGGCCCAGCGTGTGCCGATGGTGATCGAGGCAACCTGCCGCACCAGGGCCCAGCGTGTGCCGATGCTGGTCGAGGCAAGCGCCCGCACCAGCGCCCAGCGTGTGCCGATGGTGCTCGAGGCAACCGACCGCACCAGGGCCCAGCGTGTGCCGATGGTGCTCGAGGCAACCTGCCGCACCAGGGCCCAGCGTGTGCCGATGGCGCTCGAGGCAAGCTCCCGCACCAGGGCCCAGCGTGTGCCGATGGTGCTCGAGGCAACCTGCCGCACCAGGGCCCAGCGTGTGCCGATGGTGCTCGAGGCAACCTGCCGCACCAGGGCCCAGCGTGTGCGGATGGTGCTCGAGGCAAGCGCCCGCACCAGGGCCCAGCGTGTGCCGATGGTGGTCGAGGCAACCGCCCGCACCAGGGCCCAGCGTGTGCCGATGGTGGTCGAGGCAACCTGCCGCACCAGGGCCCAGCGTGTGCCGATGGTGCTCGAGGCAACCTGCCGCACCAGGGCCCAGCGTGTGCCGATGGTGCTCGAGGCAACCGACCGCACCAGGGCCCAGCGTGTGCCGATGGTGGTCGAGGCAACCGCCCGCACCAGGGCCCAGCGTGTGCCGATGGTGGTCGAGGCTGCCGATGATGGTCGAGGCAACCTGCCGCACCAGGGCCCAGCGTGTGCCGATGGTGCTCGAGGCAACCGACCGCACCAGGGCCGAGCGTGTGCCGATGGTGCTCGAGGCAAGCGCCCGCACCAGGGCCCAGCGTGTGCCGATGGTGGTCGAGGCAACCTGCCGCACCAGGGCCCAGCGTGTGCCGATGGTGGTCGAGGCAAGCGCCCGCACCAGGGCCCAGCGTGTGCCGATGGTGGTCGAGGCAACCTGCCGCACCAGGGCCCAGCGTGTGCCGATGGTGCTCGAGGCAACCGACCGCACCAGGGCGGAGCGTGTGCCGATGGTGGTCGAGGCAAGCGCCCGGACCAGGGCCCAGCGTGTGCCGATGGTGGTCGAGGCAATCGCCCGCACCAGGGCCCAGCGTGTGCCGATGGTGGTCGAGGCAACCTGCCGCACCAGGGCCCAGCGTGTGCCGATGGTGCTCGAGGCAACCGACCGCACCAGGGCCGAGCGTGTGCCGATGGTGCTCGAGGCAAGCTGCCGCACCAGGGCCCAGCGTGTGCCGATGGTGGTCGAGGCAACCGCCCGCACCAGGGCCCAGCGTGTGCCGATGGTGATCGAGGCAACCGACCGCACCAGGGCCCAGCGTGTGCCGATGGTGCTCGAGGCAACCTGCCGCACCAGGGCCCAGCGTGTGCCGATGGTGGTCGAGGCAACCTGCCGCACCAGGGCCCAGCGTGTGCCGATGGTGGTCGAGGCAAGCGCCCGCACCAGGGCCCAGCGTGTGCCGATGGTGGTCGAGGCAACCGACCGCACCAGGGCCCAGCGTGTGCCGATGGTGCTCGAGGCAACCTGCCGCACCAGGGCCCAGCGTGTGCCGATGGTGGTCGAGGCAAGCGCCCGCACCAGGGCCCAGCGTGTGCCGATGGTGGTCGAGGCAAGCGCCCGCACCAGGGCCCAGCGTGTGCCGATGGTGGTCGAGGCAACCGACCGCACCAGGGCCGAGCGTGTGCCGATGGTGGTCGAGGCAAGCGCCCGCACCAGGGCCCAGCGTGTGCCGATGGTGGTCGAGGCAACCTGTCGCACCAGGGCCCAGCGTGTGCCGATGGTGGTCGAGGCAAGCGCCCGCACCAGGGCCCAACGTGTGCCGATGGTGCTGGGGGCAACCGCCCGCACCAGGGCCCAGCGTGTGCCGATGGTGATCGAGGCAGGCGCCCGCACCAGGGCCCAGCGTGTGCCGATGGTGGTCGAGGCAAGCGCCCGCACCAGGGCCCAGCTTTTGCCGATGGTGATCGAGGCAACCGGCCGCTCCAGGGCCCAGCGTGTGCCGATGGTTATCGGGGCGACCGGCCGCACCAGGGCCCAGGGTCTGCCGATGGTGCTCGAGGCAACCGCCCGCACCAAGGCTCAGCATGTGCCGCTGGTGATCGAGGCAACAACCCACACCAGGGCCCAGCTTGTGCCGATGGCGGTCGAGGCAGGTGCCCGTACCGAAGGGCAGCCTATGCCGATGATGGTCGATGCATGTGCCATCACCATGCGTCATCATGTGCCATTGATGGTCGAGGCCTTGGCCGGAGTTCGATTTTGAGCCACGGTGCCCATGCTTGGCTCCAGCATGTGCTGGTGCCGCATTTTTTTCACTCGGGACAGCATCGTCGGAGCATCGCCGGAGTACCGCCGGAGAACCTGACCGGCGGCATTGGGGTTCCGGCGATTGGGAGGGGGGCCGGGGGGGTGTGCGCACATGACGTGCGATGGGTGCTGGTACTTGGCCCTTGTGTTGGCCCCCTATCCCTCATCAAACCTCTGAGAACTCACACCCCCTTAAAGAGCGTTTGAGATTTTACAGGTTTGCTGCCAGTAGCCGTTAAAGTGTCTGAAATGGGGACACTTTTTTCAAACGGTCACGAAATCTTCTCCGGTTCGAGTTTTTAGCTGAATTTTTTTGTGCATGCCAACAAAAATAGAAGGATCACGTCCACAAAATTTGGGGCCAGAACTCCTTCTGAAAAAATTCTAAAAAATCCCGAACCGCAAAAAGTTTCGAAAATCGTGAAAAATAGAAAACGAGTCATCTTGCAACGAAACTTCACGTGAAGGCTTAGGGGACCATTGTATGAATTTACAAGCCATAAAAATGGCATTGGCACGGCAGAAATTTGAAGATGTGCCTAAACCCACCTAGCACCCGATCGATCCCCGGCTTGCGCATCCTGCCTCTCCGGCCGGCTGAGCGCCCGCACGCTCGTTCCGTGG
>NW_028323017.1:300000-305000 GCF_047325235.1 Durio zibethinus | reverse complement strand
TGTGGCCGATGAGAAGGGACCGCGAGACCGTCAAATACCGAGAGACTTGGCCGGGCCAAGCCCGCAACCGCAGCTTCTGCTCGCACCACCCCAGGGAGCCGTTGCCCGATTCAGGGACTTGGTCTGGGGTCTAGGGCAGCATCCGCCGCGTGCACGGGCTGGAGCTCGGCTCCCTTTTTTTGCATGCAAGCCAACCGATCGAGGCCATGGGCGCCTGCCGGTCACCGGAGCAACCAGTCGCCGGACAAAAATCGCCGGAAGGCATGCACGCCCTGTATTTCGTTCGAGGGACGTTGGCCGGGGTGCACGCAATGGGAGGCCCATCGCGCACACCTACTCCCCCCGTGGGGGGGGGGGAGAGGGGGTGCCGGACCACCACCCCCTAAAGAGCATTAGAGATTTTACAGATATGCTACCAGTAGACGTTAAAATGTCTGAAACGGGGACACTTTTTCCAAACAAGCAAATCCCACACCGAGGGTGCGCAGGTGCCGATGGTGGTCGAGGCATGTGCCCGCAACAAGGGCCAACGTGAGCCGATGGTGGTCGAGGCAACCGCCCGCACCAGCTCGAGGCATGTGCCCACACCAAGGCCCGGCATGTATCGATGGTGTTCGACGTAGGGGCCATCTTCTGCTGATGGTGGTCGAGGCAAGAGCCCGCACCAAGGGCCAGCGTGTGCCCATGGTGCTCGAGGCAACCGTCCGCACCAGGGCCCAGCGTGTGCCGATGGTGGTCGAGGCAACCGCCCGCACCAGGGCCCAGCGTGTGCCGATGGTGCTCGAGGCAACCGCCCGCACCAAGGGCCGGCTTGTGCCGATGGTGTTCGAGGCAACCGCCCGCACCAGGGCCCAGCGTGTGCCGATGGTGGTCGAGGCAACCGCCAGCACCAGGGCCCAGCGTGTGCCGATGGTGGTCGAGGCAACCGCCCGCACCAAGGCCGAGCGTGTGCCGATGGTGGTCGAGGCAAGCGCCCGCACCAGGGCCCAACGTGTGCCGATGGTGGTCGAGGCAAGCGCCCTCACCAAGGCCGAGCGTGTGCCGATGGTGGTCGAGGCAACCGCCCGCACCAGGGCCCAGCGTGTGCCGATGGTGGTCGAGGCAAGCGCCCGCACCAGGGCCCAGCGTGTGCCGATGGTGGTCGAGGCAAGCGCCCTCACCAAGGCCGAGCGTGTGCCGATGGTGGTCGAGGCAACCGGCCGCACCAAGGGCCGGCGTGTGCCGATGGTGTTCGAGGCAACCGCCCGCACCAGGGCCCAGCGTGTGCCGATGGTGGTCGAGCCAGGAGCCCGCACCAAGGGCCGGCTTGTGCCGATGGTGTTCGGGGCAACCGCCCGCACCAGGGCCCTGCGTGTGCCGATGGTGCTGGGGGCAACCGCCCGCACCAGGGCCCAGCGTGTGCCGATGGTGCTGGGGGCAAGCGCCCGCACCAGGGCCCAGCGTGTGCCGATGGTGGTCGAGGCAAGCGCCCGCACCAGTGCCCAGCGTGTGCCGATGGTGGTCGAGGCAAGCGCCCGCACCAGGGCCCAGCGTGTGCCGATGGTGCTGGGGGCAAGCGCCCGCCCCAGGGCCCAGCGTGTGTCGATGGTTATCGGGGCAACCGGCCGCACCAGGGCCCAGGGTCTGCCGATGGTGCTCGAGGCAACCGCCCGCACCAAGGCTCAGCATGTGCCGATTGTGGTCGAGGCAACAACCCACACCAGGGCCCAGCTTGTGCCGATGGCGGTCGAGGCAAGTGCCCGTACCGAAGGGCAGCCTATGCCGATGATGGTCGATGCATGTGCCATCACCATGCGTCATCATGTGCCATTGATGGTCGAGGCCTTGGCCGAAGTTCGATTTTGAGCCACGGTGCCCATGCTTGGCTCCAGCATGTGCTGGTGCCGCATTTTTTTCACTCGGGACAGCATCGCCGGAGCATCGCCGGAGCATCGCCGGAGTACCGCCGGAGAACCTGACCGGCGGCATTGGGGTTCCGGCGATTGGGAGGGGGGCCGGGGGGGTGTGCGCACATGATGTGCGATGGGTGCTGGTACTTGGCCTTGTGTTGGCCCCCTATCCCTCATCAAACCTCTGAGAATTCACACCCCCTTAAAGAGCATTTGAGATTTTACAGGTTTGCTACCAGTAGCCGTTAAAGTGTCTGAAATGGGGACACTTTTTTCAAACGGTCACAAAATCTTCTCTACTTCGAGTTTTTAGCTGAATTTTTTTGTGCATGCCAACAAAAATAGAAGGATCATGCCTACAAAATTTGGGGCCAAAAATCCTTATAAAAAAATTTTAAAAAATCCCGAACCGCAAAAAGTTTCGAAAATCATGAAAAATAGAAAACGAGTCATCTTCCAACGAAACTTCACGTGAAGGCTTAGGGGACCATTGTATGAATTTACAAGCCATAAAAATGGCATTGGCACGGCAGAAATTTGAAGATGTGCCTAAACCCACCAGGGCCCAGCGTGTGCCGATGGTGCTCGAGGCAAGCGCCCGCACCAGGGCCCAGCGTGTGCCGACGGTGGTCGAGGCAACCGCCCGCACCAGGGCCGATAGTGTGCCGATGGTGCTCGAGGCAACCTGTCGCACCAGGGCCCAGCGTGTGCCGATGGTGATCGAGGCAACCTGCCGCACCAGGGCCCAGCGTGTGCCGATGCTGGTCGAGGCAAGCGCCCGCACCAGCGCCCAGCGTGTGCCGATGGTGCTCGAGGCAACCGACCGCACCAGGGCCCAGCGTGTGCCGATGGTGCTCGAGGCAACCTGCCGCACCAGGGCCCAGCGTGTGCCGATGGCGCTCGAGGCAAGCTCCCGCACCAGGGCCCAGCGTGTGCCGATGGTGCTCGAGGCAACCTGCCGCACCAGGGCCCAGCGTGTGCCGATGGTGCTCGAGGCAACCTGCCGCACCAGGGCCCAGCGTGTGCGGATGGTGCTCGAGGCAAGCGCCCGCACCAGGGCCCAGCGTGTGCCGATGGTGGTCGAGGCAACCGCCCGCACCAGGGCCCAGCGTGTGCCGATGGTGGTCGAGGCAACCTGCCGCACCAGGGCCCAGCGTGTGCCGATGGTGCTCGAGGCAACCTGCCGCACCAGGGCCCAGCGTGTGCCGATGGTGCTCGAGGCAACCGACCGCACCAGGGCCCAGCGTGTGCCGATGGTGGTCGAGGCAACCGCCCGCACCAGGGCCCAGCGTGTGCCGATGGTGGTCGAGGCTGCCGATGATGGTCGAGGCAACCTGCCGCACCAGGGCCCAGCGTGTGCCGATGGTGCTCGAGGCAACCGACCGCACCAGGGCCGAGCGTGTGCCGATGGTGCTCGAGGCAAGCGCCCGCACCAGGGCCCAGCGTGTGCCGATGGTGGTCGAGGCAACCTGCCGCACCAGGGCCCAGCGTGTGCCGATGGTGGTCGAGGCAAGCGCCCGCACCAGGGCCCAGCGTGTGCCGATGGTGGTCGAGGCAACCTGCCGCACCAGGGCCCAGCGTGTGCCGATGGTGCTCGAGGCAACCGACCGCACCAGGGCGGAGCGTGTGCCGATGGTGGTCGAGGCAAGCGCCCGGACCAGGGCCCAGCGTGTGCCGATGGTGGTCGAGGCAATCGCCCGCACCAGGGCCCAGCGTGTGCCGATGGTGGTCGAGGCAACCTGCCGCACCAGGGCCCAGCGTGTGCCGATGGTGCTCGAGGCAACCGACCGCACCAGGGCCGAGCGTGTGCCGATGGTGCTCGAGGCAAGCTGCCGCACCAGGGCCCAGCGTGTGCCGATGGTGGTCGAGGCAACCGCCCGCACCAGGGCCCAGCGTGTGCCGATGGTGATCGAGGCAACCGACCGCACCAGGGCCCAGTGTGTGCCGATGGTGCTCGAGGCAACCTGCCGCACCAGGGCTCAGCGTGTGCCGATGGTGGTCGAGGCAACCTGCCGCACCAGGGCCCAGCGTGTGCCGATGGTGGTCGAGGCAAGCGCCCGCACCAGGGCCCAGCGTGTGCCGATGGTGGTCGAGGCAACCGACCGCACCAGGGCCCAGCGTGTGCCGATGGTGCTCGAGGCAACCTGCCGCACCAGGGCCCAGCGTGTGCCGATGGTGGTCGAGGCAAGCGCCCGCACCAGGGCCCAGCGTGTGCCGATGGTGGTCGAGGCAAGCGCCCGCACCAGGGCCCAGCGTGTGCCGATGGTGGTCGAGGCAACCGACCGCACCAGGGCCGAGCGTGTGCCGATGGTGGTCGAGGCAAGCGCCCGCACCAGGGCCCAGCGTGTGCCGATGGTGGTCGAGGCAACCTGTCGCACCAGGGCCCAGCGTGTGCCGATGGTGGTCGAGGCAAGCGCCCGCACCAGGGCCCAACGTGTGCCGGTGGTGCTGGGGGCAACCGCCCGCACCAGGGCCCAGCGTGTGCCGATGGTGATCGAGGCAGGCGCCCGCACCAGGGCCCAGCGTGTGCCGATGGTGGTCGAGGCAAGCGCCCGCACCAGGGCCCAGCTTTTGCCGATGGTGATCGAGGCAACCGGCCGCTCCAGGGCCCAGCGTGTGCCGATGGTTATCGGGGCGACCGGCCGCACCAGGGCCCAGGGTCTGCCGATGGTGCTCGAGGCAACCGCCCGCACCAAGGCTCAGCATGTGCCGCTGGTGATCGAGGCAACAACCCACACCAGGGCCCAGCTTGTGCCGATGGCGGTCGAGGCAGGTGCCCGTACCGAAGGGCAGCCTATGCCGATGATGGTCGATGCATGTGCCATCACCATGCGTCATCATGTGCCATTGATGGTCGAGGCCTTGGCCGGAGTTCGATTTTGAGCCACGGTGCCCATGCTTGGCTCCAGCATGTGCTGGTGCCGCATTTTTTTCACTCGGGACAGCATCGCCGGAGCATCGCCGGAGTACCGCCGGAGAACCTGACCGGCGGCATTGGGGTTCCGGCGATTGGGAGGGGGGCCGGGGGGGTGTGCGCACATGACGTGCGATGGGTGCTGGTACTTGGCCCTTGTGTTGGCCCCCTATCCCTCATCAAACCTCTGAGAACTC
>NW_028323017.1:287500-290000 GCF_047325235.1 Durio zibethinus | reverse complement strand
CTCTGAGAATTCACACCCCCTTAAAGAGCATTTGAGATTTTACAGGTTTGCTACCAGTAGCCGTTAAAGTGTCTGAAATGGGGACACTTTTTTCAAACGGTCACAAAATCTTCTCTACTTCGAGTTTTTAGCTGAATTTTTTTGTGCATGCCAACAAAAATAGAAGGATCATGCCTACAAAATTTGGGGCCAAAAATCCTTATAAAAAAATTTTAAAAAATCCCGAACCGCAAAAAGTTTCGAAAATCATGAAAAATAGAAAACGAGTCATCTTCCAACGAAACTTCACGTGAAGGCTTAGGGGACCATTGTATGAATTTACAAGCCATAAAAATGGCATTGGCACGGCAGAAATTTGAAGATGTGCCTAAACCCACCAGGGCCCAGCGTGTGCCGATGGTGCTCGAGGCAACCGCCCGCACCAGGGCCCAGCGTGTGCCGATGGTGCTCGAGGCAAGCGCCCGCACCAGGGCCCAGCGTGTGCCGACGGTGGTCGAGGCAACCGCCCGCACCAGGGCCGATAGTGTGCCGATGGTGCTCGAGGCAACCTGTCGCACCAGGGCCCAGCGTGTGCCGATGGTGATCGAGGCAACCTGCCGCACCAGGGCCCAGCGTGTGCCGATGCTGGTCGAGGCAAGCGCCCGCACCAGCGCCCAGCGTGTGCCGATGGTGCTCGAGGCAACCGACCGCACCAGGGCCCAGCGTGTGCCGATGGTGCTCGAGGCAACCTGCCGCACCAGGGCCCAGCGTGTGCCGATGGCGCTCGAGGCAAGCTCCCGCACCAGGGCCCAGCGTGTGCCGATGGTGCTCGAGGCAACCTGCCGCACCAGGGCCCAGCGTGTGCCGATGGTGCTCGAGGCAACCTGCCGCACCAGGGCCCAGCGTGTGCCGATGGTGCTCGAGGCAACCGACCGCACCAGGGCCCAGCGTGTGCCGATGGTGGTCGAGGCAACCGCCCGCACCAGGGCCCAGCGTGTGCCGATGGTGGTCGAGGCTGCCGATGATGGTCGAGGCAACCTGCCGCACCAGGGCCCAGCGTGTGCCGATGGTGCTCGAGGCAACCGACCGCACCAGGGCCGAGCGTGTGCCGATGGTGCTCGAGGCAAGCGCCCGCACCAGGGCCCAGCGTGTGCCGATGGTGGTCGAGGCAACCTGCCGCACCAGGGCCCAGCGTGTGCCGATGGTGGTCGAGGCAAGCGCCCGCACCAGGGCCCAGCGTGTGCCGATGGTGGTCGAGGCAACCTGCCGCACCAGGGCCCAGCGTGTGCCGATGGTGCTCGAGGCAACCGACCGCACCAGGGCGGAGCGTGTGCCGATGGTGGTCGAGGCAAGCGCCCGGACCAGGGCCCAGCGTGTGCCGATGGTGGTCGAGGCAATCGCCCGCACCAGGGCCCAGCGTGTGCCGATGGTGGTCGAGGCAACCTGCCGCACCAGGGCCCAGCGTGTGCCGATGGTGCTCGAGGCAACCGACCGCACCAGGGCCGAGCGTGTGCCGATGGTGCTCGAGGCAAGCTGCCGCACCAGGGCCCAGCGTGTGCCGATGGTGGTCGAGGCAACCGCCCGCACCAGGGCCCAGCGTGTGCCGATGGTGATCGAGGCAACCGACCGCACCAGGGCCCAGCGTGTGCCGATGGTGCTCGAGGCAACCTGCCGCACCAGGGCCCAGCGTGTGCCGATGGTGGTCGAGGCAACCTGCCGCACCAGGGCCCAGCGTGTGCCGATGGTGGTCGAGGCAAGCGCCCGCACCAGGGCCCAGCGTGTGCCGATGGTGGTCGAGGCAACCGACCGCACCAGGGCCCAGCGTGTGCCGATGGTGCTCGAGGCAACCTGCCGCACCAGGGCCCAGCGTGTGCCGATGGTGGTCGAGGCAAGCGCCCGCACCAGGGCCCAGCGTGTGCCGATGGTGGTCGAGGCAAGCGCCCGCACCAGGGCCCAGCGTGTGCCGATGGTGGTCGAGGCAACCGACCGCACCAGGGCCGAGCGTGTGCCGATGGTGGTCGAGGCAAGCGCCCGCACCAGGGCCCAGCGTGTGCCGATGGTGGTCGAGGCAACCTGTCACACCAGGGCCCAGCGTGTGCCGATGGTGGTCGAGGCAAGCGCCCGCACCAGGGCCCAACGTGTGCCGATGGTGCTGGGGGCAACCGCCCGCACCAGGGCCCAGCGTGTGCCGATGGTGATCGAGGCAGGCGCCCGCACCAGGGCCCAGCGTGTGCCGATGGTGGTCGAGGCAAGCGCCCGCACCAGGGCCCAGCTTTTGCCGATGGTGATCGAGGCAACCGGCCGCTCCAGGGCCCAGCGTGTGCCGATGGTTATCGGGGCGACCGGCCGCACCAGGGCCCAAGGTCTGCCGATGGTGCTCGAGGCAACCGCCCGCACCAAGGCTCAGCATGTGCCGCTGGTGATCGAGGCAACAACCCACACCAGGGCCCAGCTTGTGCCGATGGCGGTCGAGGCAGGTGCCCGTACCGAAGGGCAGCCTATGCCGATGATGGTCGATGCA